>NC_059558.1:7578426-7881063 GCF_905220415.1 Colias croceus | reverse complement strand
TTAGTATTTTAAGGCCATAGAGAGTGGTACGAGCATAAACACCGTGACAAGAATATGTTTTTAATTAGATAGCTATCTGTGATATCTATAGACTAGACCTTTCACTGCGGTAATTACGTCTTCCCTTGTAAGTAAAATAATTCGAAACGAATCAGAACTTGTTAGAAATATTCCTGATATAGTCGCAGAGCTGGTGGATAAAGCTTATACTAATATTGTTAGAAGTAAACCTGATAATATACCGTAAACTTGTTAATTCAAAAGGATTACAGTATGTTTGTTATCTGAGATAATGTTTGTTTTTAAAGTGAAACTTTTATTACATCGTCTCAAACTTTTTGGTCTGTGTAGTGCATGTCGCGTGACGCACGATACGTACGATAATTATCGTACAAATACGATAATTTTTAGTTAAATGTCTATAGTGTGAAAAAGTTTCACTTTTACCGTGGTTTCATAAAACCACACAACATTTTTTTCTTTAAAGTGAATTGGCTTTGCCAAAAACCACGAATAGTAATAAAACAGTTCACAAAAAAGAGTGATGAATTTATTGCCAAAAATAACTTTACATCTAGATACTTATATCCAAAATTATACTTTTAGTAAGCAAGTTATTTCATTCTGTATGGTCTGTAAAAACTAAAAATATATAAATAAATTATGTGATTTCTTTATATATTTTTACACACGTAAAGTTGTCATCAGCTCTCAAACTAATACCTTGCAGTACTCCAGTACTTTCTAAAGTACGACTGCCTTAAATGTACATTTCTCGACTTTCCCCGCGAATCTAATTACGGACCGCATTTTAATTGTATGCAAGTACTTATTTAAATTTGCTTTCTTAATGAAGAATCACTTCGAAAGTTATCTTAATTTAAAGATGGTGATGATAAGATAATAATATAATGTGTCAAAAATCACATTTTGTTTGCACTCAGTATTTAAAAAAGAGCGTGTGTGCTGAGCACACGTGTCAGAAGTGAAACTTCTTTGGCACGATCAAAATATACAAAAATCGTTGCCTTACTCCATGACGTGACGGTATTGCAATGACGCGACTCTGAAATTTTACTCTCAGCGCGCCTAAAGATGTTTCACTTCAATTAAAAAAAGCCATAATATAGCATACAATTTATGTTACTCTGTAAAGCAAAATTTTGTATTGATAATTTTTTTTTTCTACATTACATGGTTATGTTAAATATGTTGTTATTTCATCCATATGACTGTTATGTGCTCATATTATAATGTACATAGTTATTTCACTTATAATATAACAAACTAAGCTTAATTATAATATCATAACAATTTTAACTTTCAACACGTTTACGTTTGTTACGTAAAAACTAAAAATGTATTTAAAAAATTAATTTGTTTTAGCGGGAAATTTACAAATTAGATGAACATATTTCACATACAAATTCTAATAAGAAAAAATTGTAAAAACGACTTGAATAAAATTTGATAAACGTAGAAGAACGGTATATTAATAAGCGATTTTCGCCCGCGGCTTAGCCCGCTTAATCAAAGAAAAACCACACGTATAAATTATATCTGTCAACTGTGGAAAAACCCACATAGTTCCTGTTCCCGTCTTATAACAGGTCTTGAGCTACCTACATACCAAATTTCATTGTAATCGGTACAGTAGTATTTGCGTGAAAGAGTAACAAACATCCATCCATTATAAACTTTAGCATTTATAGTTATTATTAGTAGGATTTGTAACGAAAACTGCTACATTCAAAATTGTGTCATGGCAGTTTGTATGATTGTATGAACGTACTGTGTAGTATAGTCACATCATAACACAACCATAAGCATACCCTTCCCCATAAACATATGCAAATGTGTGCGTGTGCATAAAATAAACAGTTTTGTAATTATTATGTTACGATTACAAATAACATGCCAGCAGTTACAACATATAAAGGTCAGTTAGCGCAATCGGAACGTTTTAATATTTATTTAATGCAACCAGTTGCATGATTTAAAAAGTAAAACCTCCTTTAACCGTTTTCATTATCTGTGGAATTGTGTCAAAGTATTAACTATCTGTGGTCCGCGCATTTACCCGCCCAAAAACAAAAGCTAGTCCTAGATTTTGTTGTATCCTGGCACATATGTTTCAGAATTCAGATATTCTGGTACATTTTGTTTAGGATAAATGAAAGCTACTCATCACTATTTGTATAATTATTATCAGATCAGATCTTTTCAGCCATTTTGCGTATTTGAGTCAACATCGTCGTAGTAGGTAATTACGATAAAATTCGGAGTAACTTTTACATAATAGTTATATGTTGATATTATATTTATGGATTTATAATTTATAATTACACTAGCTTACCGCCCGCGGCTTCGCCCGCTTTCTCTAAAACGATTTGAAATTTAAACTATCCTATCTCTCAAGTTGGATCGAACTGCACATGGTGTGCGAATTTTATTATAATCGGTTATGTGGTTTAGGAGTCCATTGAAGACAAACATTGTGACACGAGATTTATATATACATATTAAGAAGATTGACTTCGTTGATGATTGATGATTTGTCTATAATTTAAATTTCAATCGTATTTCAAAGTATATTTTCATCTCCTCCTGTATACAACTAAAATTATGCTTCGTAATCGTAAGATGGGCATCCATTTATTAAATATTTATAAATTAAATATTAATTAAATATTTATAGAGATGAATAATAGATATAGAATCTCGTAATAAAAAAGTGATAACTGCGTTAAAAACAACCGACTTCAAACTTGCACTTGCAACATTTACAAATACAGACAAAAATGCTCATAAAATAAAAACTACTGGGCCTATCCGAATAAAATTTTTATGGGACCAATTCGACACCATCCCGCATCGAACAAAAAAAGAATCACGTAAATCAGTTCAGAAACCTCGGAGTAATCGGTGTACATACATAAAATAAAAAAAAAAAAAACCATACCGGACGAATTGATAACCTCCTCCTTTTTTTTTTGAAGTCGGTTGAAAATACAGAAATTATTTTTAGATATTTTAGTTTTAATTACTTAATACTATGGTGCTTTTCCACCAATAATGTGCGAGGAATGTGTTTGTAAAGAACCAATCATACCTCTTCATTTAGTTTGAAGTTTGAAGCGAGCGTTTGAAGCGATACTATTGGTTATTTACAAACACATAACTCGCTACTCATCCTGGCACATTATTGGTGGAAAAGCACTCTTTTGAAAGAATATAGTCTGACACTTAAGGGTTTTCAAGTAAATAGCGTAAAGAATAAATCTAAAAATTTTATGTAATACTTATATCCGTTTGTACTCTGATGGCTGCTGAACACGAATCGATCATCGAATAGAAATCGATGTTTCGTAATATCGATATCCGATTAGTAATTGGACATGAACATTGAGTTTTATGGAGGCAAATAAATGTGGTTATTGTTTGATTTTCTGCGATTTATTTAATATTTTTATGTCTTCCAAAATTGGTATCTTTGTTTTGTTTTACGTAATATCTATAAAAGAATAACGAAGAGAGAAGAATGAAGAAGATACATAATAGCTTTAGTTAGGCCTTTTTTTAATATACTTCGTCTTTTTTACTAAGTTATCGGTTTTGAAAACACGTGACATCTACTCATTTCGAAAGATTGCTAATCGTTGTTGATATAATTTATGATCTAAAACAAAACACATGTGCAGAAATAATATGAAATGAATATAACGAACCAAAGTTTCAGCAATTACTTACATAATAATGTAACTCGAAGCTTAAACAGTTTTGAAAGAGACAGACATTTAATCATAACATTAAAGTTAACGTAACGTTTGTGGTGTAACTTGACTGGGAAGTAGTGTAGGAAATGTTGCCACAGTATGAGAAAGTATTGCAATTCAAACGCCGTTAGTATACCGACGAATTCGCGTGCGGCAACGAATCTCATGCGAAACTACGGCGTAGCGAAATATCTGCGGAACGTTACTAAACAGCAATGTTTTCGCAACTTTTTCGCAATGCGTCTGTGTAATGGCCATTTCGCAGTTCCTTGCGAAACAATACTGACAAGGACGCAACTATTTCATCTATCTATGTGCTAGAGTGAGACATATCATATGCAAAAACCTGCCATACTACTGACAGATTTTTCGTTGTTTCGCTGCAAATGCTCGCGAATGCGTCGATGTACTAACGGCGAAAATTATAAGTATTTCTCGACAGTATAATTATTTTATACAGTATATTTATTAGTAGAACGTATTGAGATCTTTCGAAACATAGTTACGAATTAGGAAATATTGAGAAAATTAATGTTATGTCTTGAAGTTAACGGTGTAACATTTAATATTAGTAATCTGTCAACTTGCCTTTCTCTGTGATTAAGTTTTCGAAATATCGATATACATGATCCATGAAATGGATAATTAAATATCACTACATAGTATAAGCAAAGTCGCTTTCTGTGTCCCTATGTCCGTTTGTATGCTTAAATCTTTAAAATTACGAAACGGATGTTGCTGCGGTTTTTAAATAAATAGATATATTGAAAAGGATAAGTAAGTATATTATTTTTTAATTTAAGTATATAATTTATTAGGTTTTAGACAAAGCGGGCGAAGCCGCGGGCGGAAAGCTAGTAATGAATAAATTGTGATAGTTGTACAAATGTAGTAAGAACATGAGATAACTCTTCTCTATAAACTTTCAGCAGCATTTTTTCTTGTCATCATGATTGCTTTGAAGAAAAACGGCCTTCATAGTAGTAGTAGGTACTTATACTATAAATTAATACTTACATAAAATATGCATAAAAATATATAAATTAAAGAACACTTATTATTATACAGCAAACTAAAATTATTTTTATTATTAACTAAAAATTAAAATTATTTATAATATTAATATGGATGCTGTATTATTATCCAATTTAAATTCGCATTAGACTACTTATACTTATTACTGTAATTTATGTGAGTTTTTATTTAGAACCAAGTGACCTAGAAATGATTATAATTTTCTAGCGATCTCCGTAATTATTTTATTAAGCTTTATATACTACTTTTATTATTCAATTAAACTTAATCATAGATTCTGCTAATCCCTATACTATTTTAAATCTATACTAATATTACAAAGCTGAAGAGTTTGTTTGTTTGAACGCGCTAATCTCAGGAACTACTGGTTCGATTTGAAAAATTCTTTCGGTGTTGGATAGCAGATTTATCGAGAAAGGCTATTTTATCATCACGCTAAGGCCTAAGACCAACAGGAGCGGAGCAATGCGGGTGAAACCGCAGAGCACAGATAGTTTGATATAATACTTGTATTTGTATAGGATTTGACTGTTTGGAATTTTTAATATTTGCATTGCAAAACAGACATTACGCTACATCTAGGAAACGACATTAGTGATGCTTTTACATTTTTGTTAAACTTTGAAAGAGGTTCTTAAAAAGTTAAAAAAGGGCTCAAAACAATGGAAAATGAAAGGAATCTTAACGAATAGTTAAATTTCCTGCACTTGACAGTTTAACTGAACACGTGAAGTATGTAGTCACAATTTTGTAATAAAATATAGGCCTATATCGACTATTTTCGGTCCAGAAACCAGGAAAAACAATAGTTTATTTCCTGAACAATACCAAGAATGTGTTTAGATAACTCGTTATGAAATAGATCATTATATGATTACGGGAAATGCACACCATAGACAGTCATAAGCACTGACTATATTGAGTAATCTTTCTATAATAGTATGGTATTATGTGACTAGGCTTAACGTTGATGGTAAAATAATCCAGCTTTTTATAGAGTTCCTACCACAGATCACAGAAACTAAAGGGAGATATGGTTAGGGGGCGGGGCCGGTGTCGCAGCAATATGCCCAAAAAAAGAACACATGCTGTTTGTTGCATTCAGTTGACGTTCAACCGTCGGCCGGGTATTATTTGACAATGCCGCGTTGTTCCGTTAAAGTTTGTAAAAACCGAAGTGAAACCAGCAACTTTAAGTCAAATTCAATCACATACCATCGGTAAGTACTGAAAATTATACGATTTTCTTACTATAATTTCAAAAACAATATTACGTAGAGTGATTTCTTGGTTTCATTATGTGACAGAACGACAGTCACATTAATTTATGTAAATAGTTTACAATGCTTCTTCTGTATGTGACTCTATTCAAACGCGGAGTACGAATACCGCAATGTATAATGAAGATACTAAAGCTAACAAAAACGTTCGATCGTGTAGTACGGCCGCTGCTCGCGGTCGTTACTTGAGGATGCGCGTCGAGTGTGTCCATGTCGATAAGATTCGGATTTTTTATCGTATTATGTATTATTTTACAACCTTATTTTTATATCATAATGTATTACTATTAGCTTAATATCTGATTGTATTATTATTATTTGATAGGTACTCGAGCAATAATTGTATAGTGATTATTATTCATGGATTAAAAAAAATCACTTATTTCATACTTATTTTACTTTACAATAAGTCAATAGGCAATGCTTTATGTACTTCATCACCATGAATGCTACCATCAAGGTGTACATTTCTATTTTCTACCTAGTTACTGTATTGCCTATAAATTTTTTAACTTTTTTCATTTTATCGACAAGCAATCCCTATCGTAAACGCATATCTTGCGGCTGTGTGGTGCTGTATACGTACGTTACTTACAATCTAGTGTGCGAACGAATAGTCGCTCTCAAATTTTTGTGTGATGACACGCACACAACGCGAAGTATTGTTTTTATTTTGTTTACTGTTGTGTGCGTAAATTTGTTATGAGACACTGGTTTCGTACTCAACGCAAGCGATTGGCATCTCTCTAGATCTCTATGGTTCCTACGCATTATTTCTCTTTGATTTTTCTTATACAAGTCTTACGAATAGGGAATAGAAAAATACTTCCAGTAATGGATGATAAGTCTTCCTTTATAGAAGTGGGTATTTACTATGGAGTTTAAAACGATCACTGTTGACGACGTTAAGAGCTTAGATTTAAATAATTGTACCGGGTTCTCAGCTTGCTAATATCATATAGCTTAATTTAATTGTCAGTTAAATTGACAAATTATGTATGAAAATTTACGGAAAAACGAAGCCTGGGCACAGAATACTTTATAGTAGCTAACGCTAGCCATGAGCTGTGTCGTATTCCTACCGACCTAAACCCCACTGTGTTCCATCGAGCCGCTTCAATGATGGGGCCATGGGTGTTAGTAGAATTCGTCCGCGACCTCATCAGAGGAAATAAAAATACCTATGAGTATATAGTATGTACACATATCCACAAAATATAACCGTTAGCGGTTTATAAATATAAGATAGTTCATTCCAATTACCTTCGCCATATCCGGGCAGATTTACGAAAGAGTATGTTGATCCGTGAAGGCTGCTAGGTTCAAGTAATGTACAATACATTGCGTGTTATGTACGCGAGTATGTAAATCATAACCTAGCTAAGAGGCAATGTTATACGTATAGTTAATTTGTAGTTAAACTACTGGAGTTCGAGTAATGTTTAAATACACTGTGTCGTTTGTAGGGGAGTATGTAAAATAAAGCATACCTAGCAAGCAATGTATGTCATACATTGAGATGTGATTATACGGTTCGTTTACAAATATCATCGTATATAATAATGATAATGGTTAAGAAATTTGTATTATTATGAATGTACAGTTATTTTAAGCAATTGCAAAAGGAGGGATTTTAGATGGACAATTTTCGGCTTAAAACTAAGTATATACAATTTTTAAGTAATAAAATATAGTATTTTTATGTATACGTAGATATCACAAGTTTAAGTAAACTTTGGGAACATTAAGTACCATCAAAATAAGCGAAGGTAACTAGACAAACACTGACACTGATTTTTATAAATGACAAAATTTTTGACGGTATCTATGGATGTACTTTTCATACTTTGGGTAACCCTAAAACCGAAAACGGCTGTATTAAAAACGATGTGGTAATAATTACAAATCGAGTGTAAAGGCCTTGTTTCAAGTTTTTGAAAGTGTTAATAAAATTAAAATTTATTACACACTTGTTTTCTTGTATTTAATCCAAGAAGATATTACATTAAATTAGCTAATTGCAACAGGATATAAAATCCAATTTATTTTATGCTCGTTGAAAACTAATAAGCAATATCATAATATAATATATATATATGAAAGTTTTCTGATTAGAAATAAATTTATTGTAGGTACTTTTGTACTAAAAAAAACGACGTGTGTCACTCGGGGACTGCCGCGGTAAAGCTATTGCATGCTATGCCTTCAAGCCACACCTCCGCCCGTCGGAGTGGGGAGCGTGAGGTTTTTTCGTTACGGAATTTCTCGATTCGGTCCCCGCGCTCAAGGTCCGCGATAGAAGCTATGCAATAGCTTAATATATTACGAAATAACATAATTTTTGACAATAAAGGAAATTCAACTAGGAAAATAATTGTATTTATTCATTTTACACAATTAGTATTGTTATCTATACTAATATTACCATGCTGAAGAATTTGTTTGTTTGTTTGCTTGAACGCGCTAATCTCAGACCACGGGTCTGATTTGAAAATCTATTGTAGTGTTAGATAGGCCATTTATCGAGGAAGGCTATAGACTGTATAATTGTATATCATCACGCTAAGACCAATATAGGAGTAATGCGGGTAAAACCGCGGGGCAAAACTAGTTATATTTATGTAAGCTACTTTTACAATCCCGTTTTAACAAGATGCCATTTATGGATGCCAAACCACTCCAAAAACAACGAAACGATTTTGAAGTTATGAATATTCTGTAGATAATTTATTACGTACTAGCTTTCCGCCCGCGGCTTCGCCCGCACAGTCAAAGAAAAACCCGCATAGTTCCCGTTCCCATGGGATTTCTGTGATAAAACCTATCCTATGTTCCGGGGTAAAAAGTAGCCTATGTCCTTTCTCGGGTATCAAAATATCTCTATGCCAAATTTCATGCAAGTTGTTTCAGTAGTTAAGGCGTGATTGAGTAACAGACAGACAGACAGACAGAGTTACTTTCGCATTTATAATATTAGTATGGATGAGGTTAAAGTATTTGGTTAGGTTAATATATTCATTTGGTTTAAATTTGAATGTTTAAATAATAAGCCGTGCTTTGGAAAATTTATGGTAGTTTAAATGCACCCATGTAACGCTTGAGTTACATAGGTGTATTGTATCTACAGTTTTTTGAAGTGAAAAGCTTTAACAAATTTTTGATAGGAGAAAAATGTTATTGTATGGGTTCGTGTTACCAACATGCTAAGATTGCGAAATTTCACACCTTCGTATTTTAGTATTAAAACTTAAAAGTTATAAGTTATAACCTACTTAGCTCTACCTTCTTAAGTTAAGCTATATATATAAGTCTTCATTTCCCCATAAAAACTTATAACTTAGACTTAAATAAGCATTCGTGGAATTTCTTATATCTTTACTAGCTTACCGCCCGCGGCTTCGCCCGCTTTGTCTAAAACCTAATAAATTATATACTAAAACCTTTCTCTTGAATCACTCTATCTATTAAAAAAAACCGCTTCAAAATCCGTTGCGTAGTTGTAAAGATTTAAGCGTTTAAAGGGAGATATGGACATAGGGACAGAGAAAGCGACTTTGTTTTATACTATGTAGTGATGATACATCATATCTTTATACAGAGCACATAAGCTGCCGTAATAGAATTTCTTACTTTTTTATTAAAGAGCACAGATAACACAAAAATGTTAAAACAAACAAAGTCCCACGGCCGGTTCCATTGACACCGTTTCTGTTAACGGAACGCTTCCGATGATTTGGCTATTAAATATGACGTGTTTGATTCATTTGCTTTTAATTATTAATTATTATGCTTTCTGCCTTATAAAACTTAAAAAATTGAATATTAAAACTTTCCTATCACTAATAATATTGTAAACACTATCCTAATCACTTAAATGAAGGAACATTAGGTACCTCAAACCCAAGATGAAAATTTGGTTAAAAGAAAAACAATTTTTTTTAATTACTATCTAACTATCAAAAGAATGCTGAAGAATCAATTTATTAAAAACACTACCAGATGTTGACTTGAGATTAGCGCGTTCAAACAAACAAACAAACAAACTCTTCAGCTTTATAATATTAGTATAAATTACAGCTAATTAATACCACTTAATACTTCAAATTCCGCTTGCGCAATAGTACCTATACCTAATGATACAAAAAGTTAATATATTTCCGCCAATCGTATAACAAGTCCGGAGTCCGGACTCGGAGCTGGACTATAAATCGATTGAGTCGTTATTATGCAATGGAGAACGACGACCCGGACAGAGGATGCGTGGAGTCGATGGGGATTTTAGGCCCCGTTTCCACCTGCAAGAAAACTTCCGCGAGAAATGTCCGGCAGTCTGTCTGACAGCAACTTGCAAGTTGCAAGTCTACTTGCAGGTGGAAACGGGGAATTAGACTTGCAAGTTGCTGAAACGCGGCCTTAGTGTGATTTTTTTTTTGGATCGTGTTTCATATTTCACTGTTTTAGATAGATAGAGTTTCGAAAAATCTGTATGGCGAATTATGGGATCTTAAGTCGATGGAATTGAAGACACCTTAAAACATAATACTCATAAAAAGAAAGAACTAACGTATAAAATTAACTGTGCATTAATATTAAATGCTGTGATATATTTTACGTGTATTTATTATACTCATGTACTTACAAATTGAAAAATATTAAAACAACAGCGACTCCACAGTTTTCCGCAAAGTTCATTGCCTGTAATCTATTTATTTACGTACAGGGAAGGAACCTGCGATGTCACTGCAACTGGTTTACTCTGATTCAGGAATAAACGAACGCGCAATTAAAAGTTCCTACTTATGTGATTTTACGTTGAGAAAATGTTATTAAATTATTTTAGTTTTTTCATTTGTAATTGTAAAAAATTATAAAATAATTAGTATGTACATTCTGTGCCCTGACTTTCCATACATAGAAGACCAAAAAGTTCTAATAATTATTGAAACAGGAGGCACCAGAGTTCAAATAAAAAAACAATCATCAATATCTGCTCACCCAGTCGATAGTTCAGAGGTACCAAACCCAAAAATACATTTGTATTGACAACCTTTTTTTGAAGTCGATTGAAAAAAGTTTAAAAACAACAACATATTGCATCATACTAGAACCCGATATTATATAATATTACAGATGCTATTTACTACTATCTAATACATAAAAGCAGTGGTGGCTCAGTGGTGAGACCTCGGACTTCGAATCGATAAGTCCGGGGTTCGAGACCAGGCGAGCGCGCAGGAATTAAATTGATTTTTCAATTTATCTGCGCATGTTGTAACATCACCACTGCTCGAACGGTGAAGGAAAACATCGTGAGGAAACCGACATGTCGAAGAATTTAAAAGTTCGACGACATGTGTCATCCGCCAACACGCACTTGGCCAGCGCGGTGGATTATGGCCTGTACCCTCATAGGAGGCCCGTGTCCCAGCAGTGGGAACGTATATGGGCTGATGATGATGATGAATACATAAAAGTGGCCCATTGATGGAAAATTTAGTATAGATTAGACGTAAACAGCGGTGGCACACATTTTAATGAAAGGCTCATAAAAGCCATAAAAAATTGTTGATTACAGTTATTTATAGCAAAATACATTTGAATATAGAACGTTTATTTATTTATTAAGGCGACTACACCACCGAAACTAGCGCCCCCCCAACATTTTATTTTTTTACTCCTAAACCAGATCAAATTTAAAAAATCTAGCTCGGTACTTTGCTAGTATATTACTTGTAGTATTTTTGGTATTACTTTTCATTATTTTGCATTCGGTAAATAAGGAGAACTTTTGATTACCGCCAAAAGTGGCCACTTTTGGCGGTAATCAAAAGTTCTCTAGAATAATGAACAGTTAGAATAGTGAAAAGTAATACCAAAAATACTACAAGTAATATACTAGCAAAGTACCGAGCTAGATTTTTTAAATTTGATCTGGTTAAGGAGTAAAAAAATAAAATGTTCGGTGGCGCTAGTTTCGGTGGTGTAGGCCTCTTAAAAAAAATACGTAAACAAGAAAAAACAATCTTTTTTCGTTTTTTCTTTCGATGACTCCGTGAGTTTTCAATCGATTGAGGTTATTTTTTATGCATTTAAGAGAATAATTGTCATTCGAGTCACATTATTATACAATTTAGATTAGTAGCAGACACCCCAGGAAGGTCAGTGACCTTTTATTGTAGAAAATATTTATTTACCAATATGTTACAACATTTGTACCTACATACGTATAAAAGATCGACATTTGACTTGTTTTAAATAAGTCACACTCGAAATACGTGTAGTAGACGTGCCAGAAGTGAAACTTCTTTTGGCAAGATTCAAAGATACAAAAATCGTCGCCTTACTCCATGACGTGACGGTGTTGCCATGACGAGACCTTCAAATTTTACTGTCAACGCGTCTATAGAAGTTTCACTTCAAAAATGAAATATATTATTGATAAAAGTTATAATTAAAAACTTACCATAATCAAAGAGGACATTTTCATGATGTTTTCGTTGGTCACCATCACAAGTTACACTCGTTTATTGTACTTGCATAAAAACTATAGAGTCGATTTGTGTGTCATTTATTCGTGTTTATAAGTCAATATAATACCTATGGGATGGAAAATATTTGTTGCAAGTTTTTTGATAAACTATATATGACACAACTTTGATTGTGTTTATTATAAGAATTTAGTTTACGTTAGACTGCTGTAATGTTTATTTTGTCGTTATTTATTGGTTTTTAAAGTTTGTTTATAATATAACGATACTGTTATGCCCTATGCATTTCGTGGTAGTTAATATATTTTATCGAGATGGTAAAGTTAAGCATTGATAAGCGCGGTCAGTAGATGACGGGTCATACTATCCATCCTTAGGTATTTTGTCTCATCTGAATTTAAATTTGAATTTAAATTATTTGAATTTTGATTCAAAATCATTCTGTTAGAATTAAGATCAAAAATCTTTTAATCAAAGGGTACGGAAATATTTGTGCTAGATACTGACCAAGGTTTTGAAAACATCAAACCGTCATTAATATAAAGAACCGTTAACACCATCTCGAAAGTGTTACCAATAAAAACAAAACGTAAGAGGCACTTCGAAAAGAAAGTGTTTTCTCTGAACGCCTGAAGCGAAAAAACGACCAATTTGATGTTGTAATGTAGGTTGTTAATGCATTGAGTTAGAACCGGGAGAGTGTAAACGTAGCATTATTTAAGCTAGGCTTTATGGGAAGCTAATAGTTGACTATCAACTTCCCATAAAGCCGCTTTTTTTGACCGCCTCCTTGGTACAGTGGTTGACGCGTGAGCGTAGAACCGAGGGGTCCTGGGTTCGATTTTTGGGTCCTGGACCGGTGGAGACGAAGAAAAAAAAATGTCTCGGTCTGGTAGGACACAGAAGGCTGATCACCTACTTGTCCCTAAAGAAAAATCGATCAGTGAAACAGATGTATGTATAATGCATCTGCCCCTTACCCCACTACGGGGACATGGGACTTCACACTTTTTTATGGGAAGCTGTGTCTTGGTAAGATCAAATTCAAGTATTTCTATAACTTAAATGTATATTATTTTACAATATACTATACCTACCTACTAGTTGTGCCGAAGATCAGGTATTACTATTTACTATAGCATTGATATTAGTCCGATGTATATAACCTATATTACTGTAAAATTTCATTAAAATCCGTCCAATAATATTTCGTAAAAGCACGTAAAAGAGTACAAACATACCTTCATCTATTTTACAAACTTTCGCATTTATAAAGATATTCTATTTAGCTTATTTGGACATATTGTATGAAAATTTCAAGGAAGGTATTAGAAACATTATCAGCAAGAGATGCAGCTGGAACATAATATTAAAATGCAGATTTGTATTTCCTAGTAGGATTTTAAATCAGTCAGAATGATGGCCTTAAAACTGTTTCTAGCCTATTGCCTTCAAGTTCCAATCTGTTTAACAGTAATAGATGGAACTGTTATCAAGATATTATTGCTACAATAATAGGTATTATCCTACTAATATTATGAATGCGAAAGTTTGTGAATGTAGGTATTTATTTATTTTTATTTATTTATTTATTACACTTCATTGTACAAACATGAATGGACAAAGCAGAAAAAAAGAACAAAATCACAAAAAGGCATCATTTGTACAAAAGGCGGCCTTATTGCTGAACAACTGAATCTCTGCCAGGCAACCTGGTAGGAAAGGAAATGTAAGAAGGTATGTGTATTGTGTACGTACAGGTGTGTATGTTTGTAACTCTTTTACTAAAAACTACTGAACTGATTACAATGAAATTTAGCACACATATAGAGGGTAACTTGGATTAACACAAAGGATAGGTTTTATCCCGGAAATCCCACGGGAACGGGAACTACGCGGAATTTTCTTTGAAAACGCGGGCGAAGCCGCAGGCAGAAAACTAGTTATATAAAAATTTGCAATGCGCTGCGCCCCGTAGCACCTAGATTAACAGTGGCCTATCATTTCATAATCTTCTTTACTGAATTTATATAAAATAGTTAAGTTTTTGCGTGATAGAATAAAAACATCCATCTTAGCATACATGCGAACTTACGTATTATTAAGACGAGATTATCTAAGGTAATTTGTTAAGCTTGTTGAAGTTACTTATATTAATTATAATGTAATATTATTAATGGTGTTTAAACATCTAGTTACTCATTAACGAGTGAGTGGTTTTGTATGTTTGCTTGCTTTTTAATCAGGACTGTACGTATAGTATAAAATTTCTCTTGAATCTTTGTGGTAGATTTAACGTTACTAAAATGAATGTTGCATACAAAGACATATTGTGATATCCAAACTGGGTTTCAAAGGAGAAAATCTTTCGTTTTTCGTATCATCTCGTAAAGAATATCGATAATATAATCGACCAGATAAAAATTATTCTATAGCGGGACAGAGCACGCTCAAAATATCGTACGTATTATTGTTTCTACCTATATGCAAGTACCTATTCTAATGGAATGTAGAAGTTGATTATTATTTATTGCATTTATTTTATTAAATTTGTAGATTTGTAGAATTGTATCTTTGATCTTACAATAGGTACATGCGAAATTTTATTTAAATGGAGAATGGAGATGCCCCTTTAGTTTCTGTGATCTGCGGAGATGCCCGAACTCTTTTGGGCCATCTATGAATGAAATTTTATTTCTCAGTAGGTAATGCTAACAACTATTTTTGAATGTGTACCTAGACTAGTGTTGATTTTAATTTTCATCCGGATCCGGGTACTACGAGTGAAACCGGGGGTTAGTCGGTTAGTGAATATAGGAATGTCATAAACCGCGACCGTAGTCGTGCGAAAGTTAAATAACAACCAATTCGTATTGTCCAAAACCTCGAGTCATCGGTCAGTAAGAAAGTAAGAAAAGTGATGAATAATATGACCTTTTTCTAAACTTTACCGGCTTTTAACTAAACAATAAATTACTTTTACCAGATTGGATAATACTTTCGTTTAAAACTTGTTGCGTAATTCGTCAGTATGAATGGGTTAATTTGGTTTAATCTGATTAATGGGTACGTTAATTTTATATGCTTTAAAAAGGCGGGAAGTTTTCGAAATTTTATTTGCGTGTTTTCGGAAATTTTCCGATAAAATAGATTTAATATTGTTAACTGTAAAGGCTATAAATAACTTCCTAATATATTATAGTATATTTCTACATTCTATTTATAGTTATTATGTTAATTAGTTACGAATAAATATTGATTTATTATATTCCAAACGGTAGTGGAGCGTTGAAGTCTTTTACTAGAAATCAATTCTTGGTTATTTCCTGTAGTTTGTTATTTTATTTATTCTATTATAAAATTATATATATTTATAAATGAATTTACCTAATGCAAAAGTTCGTTTTCATATATACCGTTTGTGGAATTAATAATTTATTAACACTGAAAAAACCAATTGAGAAAGCTAATGATTTTAAAACTTTCGTGTAGGGTTATTTTAATTTTTTTTTTTGACCGAATTTCATTTTCAGGTTAATTTCCTTCAAGTGTATTGTATTGATTTTTTATGAATTTTATTTTTTTTTCAAAATACATTAAATAGCACAATTACCACTAGAAAACACAATAACAGACACTAGCACAATCACTTCACAAATAATAATATTATTATTTATATAACTCCGATGCGCGTGCGCTGAGCGTCGCGTCCGCGCGGGAATGTGGCTTCCAACTGTGGTGCGTTTACCGTGATTTGATTAAGGCGAAGATGGAAGCGTATGGACTCTATGAGCTTTTAATGGAAGTTTTGATGGACGGAAAGCAAGATAGAGCATAAGTATTGTCTTCGTACTAATCAGTAATTTCTGTATCCTATTTTTTATGTAAAGCTTTGTAATAGTGTTCATTTTGAAAAAAATTGTTCCTCAATGAATATTATCATAAGATAATCTTTATCATATTAACTAAATCCTCGTCATGAGACGGTTGTATAGACATTGAAAATGTCAGCAGAAACAGAAATTACATAGTAATTAAGCTCATAATCAAATTTAATTTTATTGTAATTAACTTGGTTACAGAATAAGTGAAGTGAAGTTACACAAAATTATATAATAATGATTATTATTTCTCCTTTATGTTATCTAATATTTCAACCAAAGTCCAAAACACATTGCGAAATATTATCCGCACGGATATTCCACGAACCAAGTTGCGGTAGCTACTTGCCCTTAAAGCACTGAACACGGAAGCCGCGCGCCCATCTGACCGATACAAACGCGCTCTAACTCCGTGCGTAGAACTTTGTAGGGAATATAGATTTGTAACGGAAAGAAAGATTGGTAAATACAATATGATAACAAATTAGTTTGTAGTTCACAAATTAGAATTAAATAAATCTAAATATATATTAAACAACAATTACAAAATATAAGTACTTATATATACTAGAGTGAAATTAAGTTTATTCTAAAATCATGCAGCTAAAGAGCATGATAACAGAATTGTTTCATAATATTTTAAACTAGTTTTAATTACATAGATATTAAAATAAAATTATTATTATTTAACTATATACCCACAGTTATATAAAATTATTGTACCTACTACCTATATATATGCATTTCTTTAATGGATGTATGTATAATTTAATTCGATCGAAAAATATATAATAACATAAATTCCGATCTATATCGCTTGTGCATATTTAAATTGAAATTTTTATGCGCCTAGTAGAATTACTTAGCAAAGTTTAGTTTAAGTGAATTGCTGTTATATTTTTGTACGGCTGGTTTTCAAAGTTTCCTACTACATAAGATTTATAATTTATATTAACACCTATAACCACAGAATAGTTAATAGTACAGGTATATAACGAAGTTACTATTTAGTTATCTAATAACAGTAATCCTTAAACTTATCCCTGTAAAACCATGGCGATGCCGCTGACCCGGCATCGCCATGGTTTTACAGGGATATATAGGGTTTTATATGTCTGCATCGACTGGTTATATTGAATAGTTATTAAAAAATATAAAAAATTATAATACAGTGCACTTTCATGCGTTACAACAAGGTTAAAACTTAAAACACTCAAAATTTCGTACTCACCAATAAGATAAAAAAGAGCGTGTGTGCCGACCACACGTTTCTGAAGTGAAACTTCTGTGACAAGATTCAAAGATACAAAAATCGTCGCCTTATTCCATGACGTGACGGTGATGCCATGAAATTTTACCTTGAAATCAACGCGCTTAAAGAAGTTTCACGTCAAAAAAAATTAATTGTATTTATTTATGCAGCATTAGATACCAATAAATGATAATAACAAAAGACCTCGCGACCGACCTCAATGTAGATGGGAATGCGATGCCATTTGCATATTATTGTATAGCTTTATCTTTACAATGAAAATTTTATATTGGTAGAGACCCGACTTTGCCTACGTTGTGTTTGTTGCGTAGTTAAATATTTTGAAATAACCGATAGTAAAAGTTTAATCGGTCCCAAAAACTAAGGTTTTCATAATATAAATGAAAATGGAATAAGATGCATAAAGATTGTATTTTTATTATGATTACAGATTTATATTTTTTTTTGTTTTATATGTAGAGGAGAACCTCTACTAAACAAAATAAATCACACTGAAATTTCTAATTACATTGGGAGTCACGATGCCACACAGATTACAGATATTACCTAATCATATAACAATTTTTCGTATTATTTAATCAAAATTAAAACTTATTACCGCTACACAGTCCCCTTCCATCATACCACAAAAAGCACAGCTTTAAAACCTTTCAATTATGCGGTATGCCATATTATAGCACTTTTGGTCAATCTGGCCGTAATTACTGCGTTCCTGCCTAAACACGTTACGAACTTAAAAACATCAATTTGTCATAAAAGGATGTAATGGAATTTAAATCACATGTACTTGTACATATAGAATGATAATTTGATTGATCAATAATGACGTTTATACACCGATGGGATAATAAGCTTTATGTTGGTTGATTAGGGCGTAAATTTGTGTGGACATGTGTGTCGGTTAGGATGGTATGGCATTTCAGGGTACAGGTAGGCTTGGCGCTTGCAAAACTCGATTGAGGTCAACTTAAATGAATTTACGAATGAATGAGTGAGTTCAAAAACCTTGTAGAGTAGGTGAGAATAGATGCTGCGTATTTATAAGGATTTATTCTACATTAATTTGCAAAAAAGAAGTTCAGGACCTGTGCCTATACCTCCCCATTTTTATTTGAAGAAAGGTTCATTTTTGTGTTAGAAATTATTGTTCTCTAGTCTAGTGATATTGCAAGATTGGTGCCATAGAATAATTAAAGACTAAGTTCTTCCTATTTTTTAAGAGATACCGAATTATAATATCGAAACTCCTGAAGCGTCACAAATTTCCTAACAAAAATACAGAGTAGACAATCTACCAGACGGTATAAAAAATTTAATTTGAAAAGTCTCTACATTTATTTACTCTATGTAAGTGCTACGAATTATCTCAAACGGGGCACGGAGCAAAAAAATACGATTACATCAGACATCAGTCTGAACTTTTTGAAGTCACCGTACTGGTGGAGTAGTTGTGTGCCGTGGCTTCGCTTGGGTTTAGTAATTTTTGCAGATTGTATGCGATTATTAAATCAATAATTATTAAGATGCTGCTTGTTCATAAATTTTCCTTATAAAGTGACAATTTTTAAAATTACTCTATATCGCTGGTTTTAAATCGATTGATAAAACTTGTATATAAGTTTACATTTCGGGAAGTTCCATATTATAAACTAGCGCGGTTTCACCCCCGTGGCTCCACTCTTGTTGGTCGTAGCATAGCGTGATGATATATAGCCTATAACCTTCCTCGATAAATGGGCTATCTAACACCGACAGAATTTTTCAAATCGGACCAGTAGTTCCCGAGATTAGCGCGTTTAAACAAACAAACAAACAAACAAACTCTTCAGCATTATAATATTATAGTATAGATAAATAAGAAGGAGTTTACAAGAATAGAAAAGTTTTAAATTCGAGATTTTTCATTTAATTTCTTTACACAGTTGCCGATCTTTTGATATAGATCGGAATTGAGAATCATCAGCAAATTATTAAATCACATAGGTAAATGGTAAATTTCTTGATCTATACATTTTGGATACTGAATAGCCTATTTTGATAAATCACTTTAAGTTTACAGGTATTTTAAGGGCATTGCAATTTCAAAGAATGCACTTTTCTAACAAAAAAATTGCAGTGAAAGTATCGATGATATTTCGTAAGAATTTAACAGCCTCGTTAATGTAATGTGGGAAAAATAACTTTCTAGTGGATAGACAATGGTAACACAGACTCGTTAAACGCCGTGGCGCAAGCTTATAGTTGTATGTGGTCTGTGGAGCGTTTCATGCTATAGGCACAATAAGCTTCTTGGGCACAATAGTATAATATATCTGTCAACTGTGCTATAGGTTAGGTTTCGGGGTTTAAAATGACAGAAATTACTTAAATTCTACAGTAACGACCTGTTGTTATCTATACTAATATTATAAATCTGAAGAGTTTGTTTTTTTGTTTGATTGATTGATTGTTTGTTTGAACGCGCTAATCTCGGGAATTACAGGTCCGATTTGGAAAATTCTTTCGGTGTTAGATAGCCCATTTATCGAGGAAGGTGATATATGATATATAGTATCATCACGCTAAGACCAACAGAAGCGGAGCAATGCGGGTGAAACCGCGGGGAACAGCTAGTTATATTATATGCGCAAATAAATAGCATATTTGAATTTATTGCAAAAATAACTATCTCAGAAATATTTATTTAATTCAGTATAAATATAGATGATCAAACATATATATGGGGAAAATGAGAACATTCATTTCCGTTTCCTCAAAATCAACAAACCACTTTCTTAGATCCTAGAAGGTGGTGTAGAAAAACTAGTATGTGTTTCCCGTCTTGACAGGTAGCCATAGTGTTCCTGTAGTGAAGAAAGTTAAAAATTGGCGGGAAATACTTTCTTCCTATGTTGTATAATTACTATGGTTTCAGACGAAGTAAACAAGTATTTAGTATAGGTATCTTTACTTCCTAACTAATATTATTAACTAATGGTCCGCCCTGGCCTCGCCCGTGATACATACATATTTAGGTACGTTCTTTCTATGGTTATCTAAGAACGATCCTCGCACTTCAAGGAATATTATAAAAAAATAATTAACGAAATTGGTTCGGTTGTTCTCGAGATTTGCGCTTAGCAACCCATTTGGCGATTCATTTTTTATATGAAAGTAACGAAATTGTGCTCGAACGGTAAACGGATAAACAGATACCGACATGTCGAAGAATCAAAAGTTCGACGACAAGTGACATCTGCCAACCCGCACTTGGCCAGCGTGGTGGATTATGGCCTGTACCCTCTTAGGTGGCCCGTGTCCCAGCAGTGGGAACGTATATGGGCTGATGTTGATGATGTGTGTTTGTTTTTCTTTCACGTCACAACGGATGATGATTTATGAACCTAACTGTATAGTGAGCAAGCTAGAGAGTGACATGACCCATGGGGTACTTTTTATAAATTGATTTTCTTTGACCATGCGGATGAAACTACTATCTATATCACTGTTGAATGAGTTTTATTTCTAAGTATATAAATAGATTAAATGTTATCTAATATTTTATCAAACATAAACGTTAACAAATATATGTGTTATCTAGATACTTTCCCACGATTCTTATTATTACTTCTATTTGTATAAATTCACATCAACAATAATATTAGAAAGAAGATTTTTTATAGCTTCATAAGTATGTTTGTATGCGACCCTTAGACTGGATTTTGACCTACTTTAAACGGACAGATATTTCAAACTTGGTACACTTATGTTGGAGCGTACTTTTTAGGTTTTTTTTTAATCATTTGTCAATTAGCATAAATGTAGGTTTTTGCAGGTTGATGGAGTATTTAAATTGGTGCAGTATTTTTTGAGTATTCCTGACAAACATTTTAAAGCACAAATCAACTTTTTATTATTAGCATGATACTTATAGATATATCAATGTAGATAACTTAAGAATCAAATACATGTAAATAATTATATTATAACAATACAATCGCGGCACACAGACCTACATGCATTTACTGGGAAATTGCACAACTGAAGATATGATGTCGTGACAAACGGACATGTTTCATATCTTTCTTGTAAATCAAATGTTACCTAGTACCCTACTAATATTGTGATGAGAGTTTTGATGTTTGATACTCGATTGTGTAGAAACGGCTGAACTGATTTAGATGAAAGCACATAATGCAATTTGACAGTACATATCCCAGATATTTTTTTACTGGTGTTAAAAAATGAAAATGTAGGTAACTAATTATGAATAATCATTTACTACTAAATGATTAATCATAAGAGAAGAATTGTAAAAGATGTTCGAATTATAGTTTGTTTTCTTTCAGAAATAACTTTAGTAGTTAATTATATTTGCACCGTTTAGTATGATAAAAAATGTATATCACAGCAATACATACCCGTATAAAAGGATTCCTCTTTGGCAAGTCATGGTCGACTTCGTCCCTCGAGCTGTCGTCAGCTGAGTTAACCCGAACGCAGGTCTTATGTATGGTTGGCTCACCCATACTCTGACATTATACACACACACGCACAATACACTAATAACTGTCAAACGAATTTGTTTAAAACTAAAAAGTTTTCACACTATTTAAAAATAGATTCCTTTTTCAAACTGGCAAACAACACAATTTTTTTTTCAAACTGACAGCACAGAACACAGATTATAAAATCGAACACTTTTTAAAATGAAGCGAAAGAAAGAGGTTGCACTATCGCCGCTCCGTTATTATCTGAAACAAAAAAGTTGAAACAGTTACAGTGAATGAGTTATGTTTGTATTATAATGATCTCATTGGCTTGTATCGCTATCTGATTAAATGGGTAAGAAATTGTTTAGTAATTGAGCTGTGAAGGTGACTGATAAGTGGCGGCCTAATTAACAGTTTCATAATAACTTCTATTCAATTTATTTATATTCACTTGATAAAAAGTTCTGGTTATGTTTTAATCAAATTATTGTTATTGTTCAATAATATTTATTTTCTGAAAATTTGCAGGTAAAGTCAATGACCTATAAGAATTTATTGCACCACTAATGAAGAACCAGTTAATTTTATGAGTCATATGTAGTATGAATAAGTTCCTGCAGCCCTTACTCACTTGTTTACAACATAATATAAAACACAGGTAAGCAAAGAAACAGACGCGTCATCTAAATATGTAAGCGAGTCATCCTAAATTTGTATACGAACGTTCAAAAAAAACTAGAAAATTTTCTGAAATGTACAATAACATCTTAATATATATAAATCTCGTGTCACAATGTTTGTCCTCAATGGACTCCTAAACCACTTAACTGATTATAATAAAATTCGCACACTATGTGCAGTTCGATCCAACTTGAGAGATAGGATAGTTTTTATGAAAAAAAACGTAAACATGTAGGTACCACGGGCGAAGCCGGGGCGAACCACTAGTATGATTATAAAAAATAGCAAGTGATATTTAATAATGATCAGTAAGAGGGTGGTAATAACACGTCACACTGCGTGCGCTTGTTGGAGAAAAGTGTTGTAGGAAGTAGGGGAAAGTTGACAAATTGAATGATGACTGGGAAATATTAAATAATACGTATAAAGATATATTAAATGTTTCAATTTTTACTGAGATTGGTTCAGCCAACTTTCAAGTATTGCTTATGATTTATGTATTTTTTATGTAATAATAATTAAGCTTAAAATTCATGTTTAAATAAATTTATTTTAATGACGAATCATTTTTATGAATATCAATTTACTAGAATCTAGATAATTGTTTATTTATTTACAAATCAATGTTTTACAAAAAATAGTAATAATTAATCATAGCAAAACAAAATGAAGAATCTTAATTTATATTTCCCACCAACTTAAGCTCAGTATAAACCGTAATCTTGATATTAACTAAGCACACACACACACACACACACACAAAGCATTCAATGTTCTTCACAGGAAACCTCACAGGATATTTATCAAATCAATCACATTGTCACTTTATGAGGAAGCCGGTTGTATCAATATTTTGTTTTGTTTACGTATCGTTGTGAATGGGATTACGATCTGGTTGACAATTCCAGTAATGAATAATGGTAATTCATTTATTTTTATATGTATATGTTTTTTTTTAGATAGATGTTTACAATTCACTTTAGGTTATCACGGAACTGTTAGATCACACACAAACTATTACCTGTTCCTATGTCGTGATCTTTACACTTAAAATTTATTGTTTAAATTCTACAACGGTTATCTAAATATTATTTAAAATCATAGACACACACACCCGTATTTTTCAAGATTTTAAAATGTCAATTTCCAAACACAACTGTAGCATCATGCTCCAATTCCTCTAACTTCCAGCGAGGCCGGTCCGTTCAAGGTTGGAATTAGTCGTAATGTTGTTATGTTCTATTCAATTACAGATATCCACTGTTCCTTGAAACCTGTGAACTAATATTTAATACTAGCTCCAATTCTAGTAGGCTAACACGCTTGATCTATAAAAAATTCTATAATATAAGGTTGCCTGGCAGAGATAGCTTTGAGCCATAAGGCCGCCATTTTTACATTTTAAATGGTTTTGCTTTACTTTTATTTTATAAGACTTGTACAATAAATAGTAAATAAATAAAAATAAATATAATATTAGCTCTGAAAGTCTCTCCAGACTGGGTTATAGTTGACTAAAAGGTTAGTAAAATTATTGTGTGGCTACGATTTGACCTGGGATCGAAGCAATATAAAATATAGCCTATAAATCAGTCAGGAATAATTTAGATATCTTTGGGAATATAATTGTACCTACTGAATATCGGTCCAGTAGTTTCGAAGCCCATTCATTCAAAAAAGAAAAAAGACGGGTTGCACTCCGGGAGTGCCGGCAGAAGTGAAAACTTGATTATTAACGTTCAGCATGTTTGATATTTTGGAATGGTATCCGTCTTACGCATGAAATATAAGGGCTTAAAAAAAAAAAAAAACATCCGTCTTACGCTTTTTCGATCAGGCCACGTGTCCTGACGCGAGTTTAAGATTTATACCCAACGACGCTAAAGAAGTTTTCACTTCAAAAATACACACGATCAATTCTTATATATTTGAATAGCTCGGGTCAATAGAATAATGAAAAAACTTAATGTAAATCGAACGCACTCTATCTTTTTCTACATTCGTAATTTTCATAATTGTTGATCCGAGGACAAAGACATCAAAATATATACGCTTTTAAAAACTTATAGACTAGACAAGATCTGTGCAGTATTGAATCAAGGCTCAACTCAAACATTTATTTACAAAATTAGACTTCTTAAAGTGCTTCTGAATCGAAATAAAATAGTTTACTACCATAGAGTAGTTAGATATGAGATATGTAACTAGTATGAGATAGGTATGTACGATTATTCTGTGGATAGTGTAATTAGACCTAGCACTGTGAAGTGAGAGTGATAAGTAAAATTAAGTATTTACACTCTGTATATTTTTACTCTATAGGTATTGTTATATGTACTAGTAATCATTTTAGTTTTTTTAATCGAATTGTGGATCTTCCTTATCTATAATTTTGTACTAATATAGAAAGGTAAAGTTAAAAATAAAATTCACTTAATGAGAAAGACTATGTAATTATACCTATTTACATTTAATTAATTTATTTTTGATTATGCTCATAACAATGAAATACTTTTAGCGTGATATTCATTTAAATTTAAAACTGTCTAGCACTCGAATTTCTCTTTATATTATGTAATTAAACTAAAAAAATTTAAAGTAGTTACATAATCGTGAAAATAAAGTTTGTCTGTAAAAATCTTTATACCTACTACTGTTTTAATCACAAGAAATTAAAATCACTGTCTTAGTAGGTATTGGGTTCGATTCCAAGTAAAAAAAATCTCAACACAGAAGGCTGATTACTTGATTAGTGATTACCTATTTCTAGCTATTTCAGCCCGTAAGAAAAATGGATAAGTTAAACATATTAATGTTAATGAGCGACGCTCGTCAATTCAACATTCGGCCTAGCCATTCAATGAAGGCGCTAGTCATTCAATCAAATGGCAAATTCGAACAGATGACTGCGACATATCTGCCTCTGTCCACACCCCACTACCCACAAGGGGGCACGGTACTTCACATTAGGATAATAGGTATACGTATCTTTATATTATTATTTATTATGTCTGGAGCGTTAATATTTTAAAGTAAGGTACAAAAGTAGGAAATATCAGTTTTTGCGATACATTTTAAGTTCAATACAAAAAATATCTTCATGAAATCGTGACTTCAATGTACCGACATGTTAATTAATTTCGTAGAATCAAAGTATTAATTGAATTTTATGTTTCGGCTTTATTGTAATTTCATAGCAATAGGTCTATAATTATAGTTTTGAGATACTGTCCGTACAGATATAATAGAAAATTTATTACTTGGAAACATCTAACTACAAACTAACACGATTGATAAAAATACTATTCAAAAATATAATTATATATGGTTTATTAATTAGATTTGAAATAAACTCTGTAACAAATCTTTACTCATATTATAAAGCTGAAGAGTTTGTTTGTTTGTTTGTTTGAACGCGCTAATCTCGGGAACTACTGGTCCGATTTGAAAAATTCTTTCGGTGTTGGATATTCCATTTATCGAGGAAGGTTAGGCTATATATCATCACGCTACGATTAACAGGGGTGAAGCCACGGGGGTGAAACCGCGCGGAGCAGCTAGTGAGAAATTTAACGTCTTTCGCTTTTTGGTTTAAAACTTCGAAATTACCCGATTTATTTAGGTAGGTTACTGCAAAAAACATTTTAGAATGTAGATTGTAGATGGACATAAAATTAAGCATAATAACAAAACTTCTGTTAACATTTTAAAGCATAATGTTTTCGTATATACTTATTTCTAATTGTATGTGTCATCAATCGATTTATACGTGGAGCGAGAAGGCCATATAATCACAAGGCTGATCATTTTCCCGTATTCCTTATCTTTGGGACTTTCCGTTGGTAGAATATTAATTGCTTCCAAATTGGTGTGACGCAGTTTAATGATGCCTTCTATTAGGTTTATAATCACATTAGCGAAGGAATTTAGTTCGTAGAGAGAATTTGGATTTTAGATCTTGAATTATGTATCTAAATTAAGAGAATAGCGTTATATTTTGTGCATATGACCAGTTATTTGGATATACCTAGTCGTCTTTTTGTAGTTTTTGGGTAGGATTGTCTATTTTGCTTTTAAGCAATTTAAAAATAAAAATTATAGTAATGCTAACTGCTTTCTAATTAATTTAGCACCAAAAAATATTGACCGCCTCCTTGGTACAGTGGTTGACGCGTTTGCGTAGAGCCGAGGGGTCCTGGGTTCGATTCCCGGTGGAGACGAAGACAAAAAAATGTCTCGGTCTGGCAGGACACAGAAGGCTGATCACCTACTTGTCCCTAAAGAAAAACGATCAGTGAAACAGATGTATGCACAATGCATCTGCCCCTTACCCCAATAGGGGACATGGGACTTCACTTTTTTTTTCTAAAATAATATGGTATTTTGTAGAGCTACATTACTTTATAAAATAAGTAAAAAGGTAAATAAATTCTTAGCCAATCACATGATACTACCATAAGCTACAGAGCGGGGTAATAGCAGGTTAAATAATAAATTATTCCACTGCCATCTCAGGAAGTGTGAATTAATATTCATATATGAAGAAGTTACATGGATGTAAAGCTGTGGATGGACATTGGGCAGTTAAGGCTTCGACTTCCATTTTCCTGTGTTTAATTATACGAGAGTACTTATTCTATCTATCTAGATACATTGGGAAATTAGAAAAGTTTTGGAGGAATAACATTAATCTATATTAATAAAACTCAAAGGTGACTGATATAGTGATCTATCAACACACAGCCCAAACCACTGGACGTATTGGGCCGAAATTTGGCATGCAGGTAGATGTCATAACGTAGCCGTCCCCTAAGAAAGGATTTCCCGAAATTCTTGCGGGAACGGGGAAAAACGGGGATGTACGTACAAAGCCGTGGGCGGAAGCTAGTATAATATACGATTAGTTCATTATATAATTTATCCTGACTTTTCGAACAGTTTAGGTACATCGAGTATACAGGTCCTATGATATAATCGGTGGTAAATGGTAAAACTACGTTATGAATTCAAAAGTGCTTCTAGAAGAAGTCTAATTGAATAAATAAATGAGTTTACATAAGCTGGCCCGAATAATGCTGTTCTCTCTGATTGAAGTTTCAGTTTTTTGGTTTTTTTCTCTATGTTTCTACATAGAGGAGACGGCAAGAAACTCGTAGTATGAGTATTAGTAACTAGCTTTCCGAAAGAGTAACAAACATACATACACATACATCCATCCTCACAAACTATCGCATTTATAATATTAGTAGGATATGATATTTTCCAGAGCCACATTCAGTACTCTACAACATAGTTGAACGGTATCTGATTGTACGTATGTATGTATGTATGTAGCACGATTCGTTCCAGCTAACTGGCGATAGCGGTTGATAATAGACGCGTGGTCGATCCCGGAATGTTATTTCAATTCTGCATATTATGCCAGTTATTTAATCATTTTATGGCTTTGAAAGTTACGTTGACCTTTGGAAGTTCGGTTGAAACATTTGGAACGATTTTTACTATGTATATATAGCTAATTAATAATTATTTAATCATGGCTTGAGACTTGACGTTTATTATGTGTTGGAACAGTGTGTGGATTCTCTGGCATTGTATACGAATAAATTAAAAACTAAACGCTTGCCGTGGCTTCGCCCGGGTTGACAAAGGTTAAAATTTTAAAAGTAACCTAGAAGCTACCTATGTTATTGCTCGGTAGAGATGGAGTTTACTATAAATTTTTTTTAATCAGTAGAGCAGTTTTTGAGTGAAATTGTTTTATATTGAAATACATAAAAAATCTCTTTTTTTAATATTAATAGAAGATGTTAGAAGAAATAGACTAAAACAGCATTAAAACATCAACGATTAACATGCAAACAGCAATCGGGTTTTATAACTGTCTATTTATTTTTAGAATCAATCTGCTTCATTTAAATAGGAATTGAAATATAAGTACCTATCGGAAATAAGTATATATGTACTTTAAAATTTGTTAATTCGTACCATAAAACTTTGCTTTTAATTTTAATCATACTGTATTCCATTAATTAGCCACAGGCTGAACCAAAGATATTGATTAAAAAAGTAGTACCTAGGTATTCCCGAAAACTCAAACGAAGAAAATCCTTTGAATGAAACATCTTTCCAAAAAAAATCAAAGAAGACCTCTTTGCTCTTTATAAATAACTAGCTTTTCGCCGCGTCTTCGCCCGCGTTTTCAAAGGAAAACCCGCATAGTTCCCGTTCCCGTGGGATTTCCGGGATAAAACCTATCCTATGTCCATCAAATCATCCAAGTTACCCTCTATAGTCTATATGTGTGCTAAATTTCATTATAATCGATTCGGTAGTTTATGCGTGAAAACCATACATACCTACAAACCTTTCCTCTTTATAATATAAGTATAGAAGAATAGAAATACAGTTCATTTATTCTGGCATGTTACCTATTTCCAGTACGCAAAAACTGTTATCTTTTCAAAAAGCCAATTTCCTGTTACCCGAATTGATGTTTTTATCCAACACAAAGCCTTCGTAATAACCTTGAGCTAAATGTATTATTTATTCTATTGTTTATAGTGTTTAGAATATAATTGTCTATGATTTAAGTAAGTAGGCAGACTTTGGGTGTATAATAAATTATTAATCACATTCCTACACCTTCGTAATAACATTGTTTAAATATAATTTATTGAATATTATATAAAGGTATTTAGAATGTTAATAGAATAATTAGAATTCTCTTTGTTATTCTAAACTAAGCATGAAGTCACCTTCCTTTGTTATTAAGTGCTCACCTTTGTTATTACGTGCTCACGCACTTAATAACAAAGTAGACTCCGCAATTGATTAATCTCTGACAAATTTCAGTTGATGAATCTCTGACAAATAAACATTTGTCAGAGATTCATCAACTGAAATTTTCTTATGATGTGTTAATAATTAATTATATATAGTGTATATATTATACAGTATTTTATGAAATACTTGAAGGTACATTTTCACGGTAACGGTACCTACCTAAAATACACATGATATTTTTTATGTTTGTCTGTGGTTAATTTCCGGAAGAACCTATTTTGTCAGAACCTTCTGATGCAAACTTAAGACAACATTTTGTAAAACAAATTTTAACATTGGTGTCGTGGTGGAGGTTGTGAGAGCTGAAGCATCGTATGAATGAAGTACGATTTTGATTTTTGTTTGCTTGTTTATAAAGGTTATTCTACCATAATCGTTACATCTACACTAAATGCTATATTTTATTTGCTTTCCGGATCAAATCAGTGCAATGGTAGTTTTGTAGGTAAGAAATATTAAAAAAAAAATTCAAATTAAAAAAATACAGTAACCTAACCTATATATCACACAATAACGGTTTACCCCAATGAAACAGTTTTATAATTTATCATTATTGAATTATGCACTTTTATGCGATAAGAAATTGTTTGAGCGATCACCTGTGACTGGACAGTTATGTGCGAGCGAGATAGTTGCACGGGTGCAAGCGGGATGGATAGAGTGGTGGTGGAATAGGTTATAGGGTTGTCGAATGGAGTTTTAGAATATTTAATTAATGTATCGATTTTATACTAAATGACGAATGCAGTAGGTTGGTAAGAAATATAATTTTTAAGAAGTAAATTCATTATTTTGAACATATATAAATGTAGGTAGTGGACTATATTGTATAGAATTAAAAAGGATGTTAAGCATGTTTTTTTTTATATACAACACACATACCTTACAAGTTGAATCCATAATGCAAAAAAAATCATCTAGAGAATCAATTCTTAATTTTTTTTACGGGATCGAGTTAAAGATCTACAATATAAAATCTCTTTTGTATTAGTTCCTATGTTAATAAATTGTTTGTTCTGACCGACATTTTAGTTTGTAGATTGTGCACGTAACTGTAATTACTATTTATCCAAACTTACTTTATTGTGCACTATTATTATCCATAATCGGTGTTTATTGGCAACTGCGCAATTAAAATTTGCTAGCGTTTGATTTAACGTTATTTACTAATAAAAGACTTGACGACGTATAAAACAATTATATTATTTAAACTGACGTTCAATTAACCTGTCGGCTGTCTGTCTGTGTCCACGCTTGTTGTGAATTATTAGGTATTAAGAAACGACGACGTAAATAATATCTAAAATTATATTTTAAATGGATGTAATTTAAAAAAAGTACTTATTTTGAAAATACTTTCACAAGTAGAAAGTTATATTATTGCTAAATATAATATTTTATATTCATTTTGAAAGATATAACGGAGTTTAAAGCCCGTCTTATTTTGATTTTTTTATTATGAAGTTTTTAAATAGAGTAAAGTCACTCAGACTTTAACCCAAAAAATGTCTTAGGAAGGTTAAATACAACTTGTTCGTTGTCACAAAAACATTATGTTCAGTCTGCGTAGTCAAGTAAATGTAGGTATTCAACTTATAACATAATTTAAAACTTTAATTAATTTTAGATTAATTAAATTGTAACTTTATATAATCCATATAAAACGTATTACAACCTTCGTTAACGTTTAGAAATACGCTGCAATTTGCACTTTATTATTATTATGGGTATAAAAGAAGTTTTATAAAAGACCCTTTTCCATTATCCACACCCCTACGTATGTATGACGCATAGCACGTATACCCGCTTCCTGTATTTGTATGGTGTCCTGGTACTCACGGGAGCTTATACGCGCTTCATTGGACAGAATAAAGGGTTTTTTAACCGTTTAAAACGGAAGGAAATCACAAAAAATCTGCGCTTAGATTCTACAGGATACAGGACATAATAACTCTTTTGAGAGTCTTCTACAAAAATTACTTAAAAAATGTGCAATGTTTTTAAGCTAGAAAGATTCTTTGTTATTATAGGCTATATTTTTTTTTTCTTTTTAATCCCAGTTCAAAGCGGACCCTAAGCGAAGGGTCAGTATTTCTTACTAGTTGTAAGTAAGTAGATAAAGTTTTTTTTAACGCTTGAGTATTACCCATAATTTATAACTAAATGGAACATTATAAAAAAAAACGTCTCGGTCTGGCAGATTATGGGTGTCTGATCACGTACTTGTGACGAAAATCTATCAGTGAACCCCTCGTTTGGACGGTAAATTCGAATGTAAATTGTTACGTGTTTCCTGAGGTCAAATAATATCTAGCTATCGATTTTATCTATAAAATATAATGGGATTTGGGCAATTCTTATACACATAAAAAAGAGCGTGTGTGCCGAGCAAACGTGTCAGAAGTGAAACTTCTTTGACAAAATTCAAACTAATTCCATGACGTGACGGTATTGCCATGACGCGACCTTGAAATTTTACTCTCAATGCACCTAAATTAGTTCACTGCAAAAATTCAAATTAAAAATAATATGAAATAATATGCAACGTATATTATCTGAAAGCCTAGGCACCTTACAACTAAAAAAACGACTTCCTAAAAAGAGAAGGTTCTCAACATTGTTGTTAGGGACAAAATATATGGCATAGTACATTTTTGAATATTTATAACACCTGAGATGGTACTCGCAGCACTTAATTTTTATGATGCCTCCTAACAGTTTAATGGCAGCCATTTTGTCTGTATGTAATTTATGAGGACATTTTTATTCTGGCATTGTAATGTTTATTGTTTTGTTATACGTTTATTGGATCGAGTTTATTTTTATAAAGCGATTAAATTGTTAATTTTATAAAGCGACGCGACGTTTTAAGAGCATCTGACCGAAGAAAATAAGAATTTTACTACAATTCATTTTCATGAAATAAATTCTCGACGTGAATAAAATCACTATTCAGACAATTCATTGAAGTTATTCGAATGAGGGCTGATTTTTCAATCCTTAGTTAAAACTTATTCGTCGAATAACGTATTAAACCACAGACAGTATTAAGGTACCTACAAGTCCGAGACGGGCCGTAGACCGCAAACTGCAACAGCAAACTCCAAGCGACACCACTTGTTTCTATGAACATCTATGAAATTGATTCTAAGCGCGGCGACACTGCTGCCTGCAGACGCAACGCACAGCGATTCATAGATGTTCATAGAAACAAGTGGTGTCGCTTGCAGTTTGCTGTTGCAGTTTGCGGTCTGCGGCCCGTCTCGGACTTGTACCTTTAAATTAACATTTCATAAATTTATTCTAATTGTTTGTATTTGACAGTTTATAGGTGAAATTTTAATATTATCATGTAATAGGTACGGTGAAAAATCGGCCCTAAAACATTATCCTTATTCGAAACTGCTTATGTATATTGTTCTAATCGCTTATCAAATCTAACTTGACTGAACCATAATTTTCCTGTTTGATGGAAAATGGAAGTGCTTTTGGCTGCATCAAGATGATTTCCTTCATAGATTATTCTGTAAAGGATAGGTCAGGTGCATTGCGTGATAAATTGATATTTTCAATTTTATTTTACTGCAAATCCATTCGTAAGTACCTACTCACGAGCTTTTGATTGAAGTCAGTGATCTTTACCACTGTGTAGCAATTGCTTGATATTTTTTACGCGATATATACCTAGTTTATTTTTTATATTTTAAAAGCACTATCAACTAGGGTCAATGTACCACTAGCTGACCAAGCGCCAATACATGACCAAAATTCAAATATACGCGCCAATTAAGAAAATACGGCAGCCCCAGATGATAGTTTATTGTTTTTTCTATAAAGCAACATCATCTATAAAATAAAAACAAACCTTGCTTCTATTGGTCACAAATATGGACATTTTTTCAACACGAAGATGTAATTAAGTAGGTGCCCCGTAAGTAATCACATTTTTTACTAAGAGTTTTTTATCGGGAATTGATTGGGAAATCTTAATTTATCTTGAATGCAATCGATTATTCTTTATATGTCTTGTTATAGGCATAATGTTGAACCATTCTGTTATAGACTTTCGGCTTCATTTTTGGCATGAACAGTTTTTCATGATTTTTAGCGGCCTGGTTATCTTTTGGAGCAACAAAAACAAATTTTCGCCTATTGTTGACCAGTATGGTCAGCTCTTGGTTCTTTATATTTTGCTAAGAAAGACTTGCTTTTTTGTGCTTATACCTAATTTAACAAACCATATAAGCCGTCTAAGTCCTATTCCAACACCAACAATGCATCTCGAATCAACATCAACTTCAGTCAGTCATTTCCTTGAACCTCCTTCGCCCAAATTAGTAGATTTAATAACTAAAATGCAACAGCAAATAAGCCCAGCTTTTGGCAAACATTTAATATGGCCTTCTGATTCTCCGTTAAAAAAGAAGACTGAACGCTTGCCCTTTGCTACAACTTCCAAGAAATGGCAAGACTACTGGGTGTCGAAGGAAAAAGAGAAAAAAGAAAAGATTGTATGGTACGTAGGTATAGTCATTAAGGATTAATAACAGTATTGTAAATGATTTATAACATTTAATAAAATCAACTTCAATATAAATACAGACTTTTTTTATTTATTAAACAAAACTAATGTTCGAAGAAGGACATTTTGTCCATTTTGAAAATGGTCAACTTTTAGAGCAATGATGGTCAGATATTGGTGATCAGTGGTCAGGTATTGGTACTTTTAGCAGAAGTAACTTTCAGAGTAGTTTTCATAAAACCTTTAAAGGCTATCAAATTGATACTAAGAACAATAGTTGCAGTGACTATTCAATTATCTGTGTCCCAAAAATAACATTGAACGTAAAACAAATAACCCGTTTTTTATATATAGCTAAAGATAAAACCGCTTAAATGGTCAACTAGTGGTACATCAACCCTATGTTATTTAGAGAATATATTTGAAAATTTATGACTTGTTAATTTGTTGTATCTAGTCAATATAAACGATCCCATTTAACAAATTAAAGATAATAAAAACTGTTATTCATATCATGTTTACCTACTTCAAAAATTTTCAAATCTATAATAATATTATAAAGCTGAAGAGTTTGTTTGAACGCGCTAATCTCGGGAACTACTGGTCCGATTTGAAAAATTCTTTCGGTGTTAGATAGCTCATTTATCGAGGAAGGCTATAGGCTATTTTATATTATCACCCTACGACCAACAGGAGTGGAGCCACGGGGGTGAAACCGCGAGGAGCAGCTAGTATCGATATAATAAATAATTTAACTTATCTACACAACTACAATAAAAACAACTGTAGGTATAATTCCATTGTAATGAGGCATTACGTACCATCATGTACGGAAAGTGGTAATTTTGTACGACAACAAAGTCAAGGTTATACGACATTACTTAGTTTACATAGCAGTTATGTAAGTACTGATCTGAATATAAAATACTTTATTTCTCGACACGTGTTTTTAATTTAGTATTTGCGATAAATAAATAAACAATAATGACTATTGCGCAGTATTGCTCTAAGCAACTTTTTTAACCGACTTCAAAAAAAAGGAGGGGGTTATCAATTCGGCCGGTATGTTTTTTTTATTTTTATGTATGTATACCGATTACTCCGAGGTTTCTGAACCGATTTACGTGATTATTTTTTTGTTCGATGCGGGATGGTGTCGAATTGGTCCCATAAAAATTTTATTCGGATAGGCCCAGTAGTTTTTATTTTATGAGCATTTTTGTCTGTATTTGTAAATGTTGCAAGTGCAAGTTTGAAGTCGGTTGTTTTTAACGCAGTTATCTACTTGTTGTTTTTTCAACTACCCACATTTTCTTTTCATGTTACACTTACTATAAGACCTTGTACTATTATGCCTGTAGTTTATCATTCGTTTAAAGGCAGTAAAACTTGCATATTTAAAAGTGGCGATGTGATCAATACCAACAAAATTTCGTAACATCGTAACATCCTGCAAGCAGATATGTACATAGTGTACATTGAAATTGTATTATTCATTTAAATTATATTACTTACATCAAAATTCAAACGTTATCGGCTAGTGATTACAAACACGGCGTGAAGAGGAAACACCAAGGTCACAGCAAGGTCGGCGCATTGGCCGTGACCAAGGCGCTCTTCTTATTACCTAGGAACTTCCCGTAACGTTGGGATGGCTGATACAGGACTAAGGTTTGTACTAAAGGATAAGGGATAAGGTTAGTAGTATCTTAACTTCCTAACCAATATTATAAATGCGAAAGTAACTCTGTCTGTCTCTTCTTCACATTTTTGAACCGATTTGGATGAATGGTACGAATATAGTCTAAAGCCAGGACATATAGGTTGATTTTATCCCATGAGAATAGGAACTATGCAAGCTTTCCATTGCCTTGAGTGGAAAGCTAGTAGGTATGTTATATTCCTTCCGGTTATGATAATTTAGCTTTATGTTTAGCTGGGATATGTTTAGCTCGTTTGGCTGTTTGTGTGGTCTTTAGCCAAGTAGAATGGACGTAATTATACTTTTGTTTGAGCACGTTTGCATTTCTTTTTTTCAGCAAGTAGACTTACTAGTAAGTATGTTTATTCAACACAAAATATTAGTTTACGATTTAAACTTCTTCTAAATCATCTTAACTAATGCGTAGAAATTACTTTGAGTAAACAGTTTTGTTGCTGCAGTTTTTACCAAGTAGACTTGTCAACTTATAGTATTGTCTAGTGTTTGATTTTACGCGAGTAATATCATTTAGAAATTATAGACTTTTTAACAGATTTTAAACGCGATTTATTCATTATTGTATTTTCCCGACGTTTCGAACACTTTACACTCTTTACAGCGAGCGTGGTCACGGGGAGACCCACCGTGACCACTTTAATTTCTAATTATTGTCAACTTATATTCAAACTCAAACTGTTGGTTATTGAACTAGACACCTTTTGGTAAAGGTTTTGAAGCATAACTTTTCCACCGGTTCGGAAAGCAGCTAGCAAGAAATTCTGTAGTTACACATTTGAAATAATATCCATTTGTTTATTGTAGCGTAGTTATAGGCTTATAATACAAAGGAAAGTAAACTAAATACAGATTAAATAAGATATACGAAAGGCTTCGGTAATAATTGTTGAACAATTGAATGGCTTCAACAATTATCCTCTTGGAACCGAATGGAATACGTAGAAATACGTTAGTTCTATATAATTCAGAGTCTACTTAACGCTATGGTTAAGTAGATTAAATTATTAGTATGTTTATTAAAAGGCTTTGTTTGTGTTAGTGTGCGTGCGGTTATTAGGGCGTCATTTTATTAGGAAACTAGCTTTCCTCCCGCTGCTTCGCCCGCGTTTTCAAAGAAAAACTGGCATAGTTTCCGCTTTCCGTTTCCGTGGGATTTCCGAGATAAAATCTATCCTATGTGTTAATCCCAGGTACCCTCTATATGTGTGCTAAATTTCATTGTAATCGGTCCAGTAGTTTATGCGTGAAAACCATACATACATAATTACAAACCTTTCCTCTTTATATTAGTATAGATATAGATCTTTCAGTCTTCTTCACGCCTCAACCACCGAACCGATTTTGATGAAGGTTTTATACCGGAAATCCCAGTTCCCACTGGAAAGTGGAATTATGATGGTTTTGCTGATATACCTAGGTAACGTAATCTAGTAAGATCGGTAATATATTTGTTTGTCCCATTTGAGGCTAGGAATTTAAATAAATTCTGTTATCAAAACATAATATAATTTTTTTATTTAATGTGCCTGAAATAAGTAAACCGTGGTTCTAATGTAATAATCTTAAAATGTGTGGTTTATAAGTTGATTATGGTATGTTTTTTATTACAGGAAGGCAAAATGGCGGTCTAAATTACAGATATGTAAGTGTCTAGAAAACATAACAATATGTTACGCTTCGTCGGTATTTACGAGGCTTGGATGGTGAGTATAATATTATGTATGCGAATAATTACATTCGTTTATATTACTAGCAACATTTTCTTATACTCATGTGATACTTGCATACAAAATAGGTTGTAGTCTGTAGACGATCAAATTCGTTGCGTATGGGCAAGATAAATGACTGTTGATTGGCACATTATTTGAAGCAATAATTATTGTATCGAATAAAATTGTTTACCTATATTTTAAAATCTAGATCTAACAAACAGACCATAACGACCTGTCTACTAAGCTTCTAATATTTTATTTTTATTTCGACTTGTCTAAATATTTTTAGCAGCCAACATAAAAACTATACTGAACTAGTTATTTACCTACTAACAGTGGGTTAACTTATTAATCAGCTAGGTATATAGTCAATACTTATATGCTAACAAGATTATTTTTTATAGTTTTACATAGGAAGGTACATATTAGTACAATCGTATTTAGGTCTTCAAACACAAATGGCAAATACAGTTTTATGTGTATTCTAGCTATGTTATAAAAACATGATTTCACCTTGATGCGGACACGTGAATTTCAAATATGTCTGATTAAGTTAAATTTTATGCAAGAATAACTGCGTTAAAAACAACCGACTTCAAACTTGCACTTGCAACATTTACAAACACAGACAATAATGCTCATAAAATAAAAACTACTGGGCCTATCCGAATAAAATTTTTATGGGACCAATTCGACACCATCTCGCATCGAACAAAAAAAGAATCACGTAAATCGGTTCAGAAACCTCGGAGTAATCGGTGTACATACATAAAAAAAAAACATACCGGCCGAATTGATAACCTCCTCCTTTTTTTTGAAGTCGGTTAAAAACTATGAAAATTCATATATTAGCAGGAAAATTGTATCGCATAGCGCACGGTATAGGAAACGTGATGGATAGGTATTATACCTAACTAATAGTGCGCCTATTAGGTACATTATTGTACCTACTTAGGGTACCTAGGTATGTGTTTTAAAATAATGGTAGGTAGGTATGTTTGTGAAGTTAGTAAGTAGGTACCTATTCTAAGTAAGTAAGCATGCAAACTCAGTTCTTTTTAGTACGTAGGTAATGTAAAGTTTTACGTTATGTTATGAATACCTACCTAGGTACCTAGTATTTTTTCTACTAACCCCCGATTGCGAATTATGACTAGGTACAAGTTTATAATTTTTTTTTCAACTTAGCCACATGATTATTCAATTAAATGTCTCAGTTACATACCTATGTAACCTACCTACCTATTGATATACGATTTGAGCTTATCTTATATAAAAAAAAACTTTCGTCTTTATAAGTGTGTCTATATACCTAAATGCTATCGATCGAAAAAATGACTTTTGTAAGTTGACGACGCCGTTTGTAATGGGCAAAATAATTATATACTATTTATGTGCGATATAGGTACCTAGGTATGTAATATAAGACGTATAAAAAAGCTAGATACACACCTACTTCAATTTACTAGTACCTAACTACCTACCTATATGTCTAGATAAAAATACACCCAACTGTTTGGATAATTGTGTAGGTAACTTATTATTTTAATTTTATAAGGTCCGGTCGGTGTAATGTACCTATGTGGTGTAAGCATAAAGTTAAATAACTATAGTCCTTTTCAGCTATGATGATTCCTGTGACACTTCATCGTGTTCCGAATTACGTATTTTATGTTTAAAACGCCAAAATAATTTTAGTGCATAATATTTTTCTTTTATGGTGGCATTATTGCCAAAAATATAAAAATGAAACATCCTAAGCTTATAAATAAAAAACAGTATTGTTTAGTTAAATATAATGAAAAATAAAATAAAATAACACAAAAATATAATACCTACGCAATTCGTGTACATGAAATGGATCGTTGAAAAATCATAGAGTTGGAAAATCATATAATCGGCGCCCATCTTGTGATCGTTTGTCAATCGAGTCAATCGTCTGTACGAGTGCGTCAGCCTTGTATACAAGTTGCATTTTTATATTGATACTTTACGTGGTATTCTGTTATTGTTACTAATTGTTATTGTTGACTTTTTGTTGCTGTTGTTTGCTAAGTTTCCTTAGTTAATTGTTGGCGAAATGCCGAAAAAACTAATTTTGGTACTTTATTCAAATCGATTTTGTTTCCATATAAAATATTATCGATTATCGGAAACAATTGATACGATTTCAGTACAGACATCTCTACACGTGTCAAAAATCGATGTGTCACAGAAATCATCTTAGGTGGAAAGGACTATAGGTATCTAATCGTAATCCAATATCATCGTACATAAATTAAAAATTATTATCAAAAAATGAAGTTTTATCGTCTAAGCACTAAACAATTCGTTCCTATTCAGTCACATCGAATATAACCTTAAATTATGAAACGTATTAGAAGTGTATTTAGAAAACTAGCACAAAAACACGACTTAAATTGCTGCATTGTTTCAACAAGATACAAAAACTATTATCGTTATAAATGTCATCTGTCGGCATACCGAAACTAGTGAACGCAAAAACGTGTATTAAACAAAGCAAAAGAATGTTATCTTAATTAGAACTAACGTGTAAGTTATGAGTTAACGATTAACCTACCTTCGTTGTTACATATTTATTCCAAAAACACACACAATTCAACTAACACTAAAGTTATTTATTCTTCTCAAAAAACAAAACACTACTTTTATCTGTATCAATTTTTCGCGGTTTATTAATTTCCGTCGAAAAACTTTTGGCGCGAAAACAAAATACGCGTTCCGTGCATAGAAGAGCGCGCGTTGAACTGAGGCATTCCAATTTAGTTCGTTTGACGTTTCTGAACGCAACGGTGCATTGGCTCCGTAGCATTCGATTTGAAAGTTAACCATTGCCGGGTGTGTATAGACTTATGAAATATACTTCGTAAACAAAACTAGCGATGTATGTTGAAGTGGTAGAATAGTCGTGTTTGTGTTGTGTATTGAATTGAATTTGTGATTGACAGGAACGTAAGTAGAATGCGCACGAGCTGTGTTGGTGACCGAAGCCTTCCATGGTAACGATGGCATTAGAAAGAAATTATAGTTGTAGGAATCGCCCACAATCCTACGAGTTCCGTATTATATGATTTTGTATGCCTATGTTTTATGAATACATTCTTGTTCACTAGGTCAAGTATTTTTATAATACATTTTTATTATTAATATTTATAATTCTTATGTTTAACTTGTTTATATTATATTTATTTAACGGTTTACGTTCTGTTAAATTGTTTAAATTAGAATAAATAGATTGAGTAATAAAATATATCGCACAAGGTATTATTTTTAAACGTTGTGCGAGTACAAAAAATATCAGTCTTTTCAAAAAGAAAATAGAATTAAAAACTTCGCAATTCGAAATAAAAAAAAAAAAACAACTTTCTCTCCCGTTATTTTATTTAAAATTTATTTTTATTACATTTTAAGAATAAGGCGCTTTTTAAATTTAATTTAATCCTCATTACTTGTAGTTTTCTAGCATTTCTTTAATAAATGTATTCTTTGAACTGGCTTGCCTACATAAAAGCAATAAGAAAATACCTTCGAATAGGAACAATTATACAGTACCGTCTACAGATAGTAAAAAGTGTTTTTTTTAACTGAACATTGCAGACGAAATCCGAAATTATGAGGAATATCTAAAAATATGTACATGTAAACGAAAGCATCATCAGATTACAAAAAATAAAAAAAACAATATTCTTAGCCAGATATCAAAACAGTTGATCAAAAAAATCTTATTAAGTGTACACCAATCGACTATTCCTAGAAAAAAATATCTATTACTTTTTTATGTAAAATAGTTTCATTTGAAATTTATTTATTCAAATTAAGGATACAAGATTGGAATGCTCGTTTCAACTTTCAACCAATTTGGGTTGTAAATTTTAACCTATCAGTTGTCTGTGTGTGTGTATATCTATAGTATGTATACAGTACTTATATTACTTTTTTTGTTACATGTATATTACAATTTAATATTTATTATCTGTGGTTACAACTAAGTTCCCATTAATTACATTTTGAAAAAACAGTTAAAGGAATACCCACATGAAAAAGGAAAATGGTAATAAAAACAACATATTCGATTCCTTATTCGTTTATTCACAATAATATCAGCACAATAAATAAGTAAGTTTAACAAGAAAAAAATGTATCTTGCTATTTCTTAATAATATAGGATATGAATAAATTTGATATGCATGATAAATCGACTCAAGGAAAGGGGTTTTCCTTTATTTTTACATAGCTTAATTCTAATAATAGGAAAAAGAAAACACAAACGAATAAATAAATAAAGACAGATAATTAATTTAACATTTAAAAAATGGCGCGTAATTCGACTGACATAATTATTTTATTTTTTCCGCGCGGTGCTACCAGTTATTACAAACTTAAAAATAATAATTAATAACATTTCATTTTATGATAATTAAGTACGGATTTTAAATAATTTCTCCTATATCTATAGTAATAATATCATGAATATTGACTGAGAAAATTAAGTGGATCGGTACATAATATGATGTTAAATAGTTCATAATATAAATAAAAATTAAATAATAATTAAACAATGAAGTCGATAATAAAAGATTGATTTCTGAACATTGTTCTTGAGCCGATTAGTTAACAGATAAAAATTTCCAAAATTTTGAGCAAACTATTAGATATAACAATTTAATTACTAAAGTTACCTAATAATTAGGTTACAATATAACTACGTAATATAATTTATTGGACTATTTTAATATCTATATAATTAGATAGTTATCCTATTTCTTTGGCGTATATTTACATTTTATGTAAATTATATAAATAATTGGTACCAAAGGAAATAGTAATTTATTGGAAAGTAGTAATGTAGCTTATTTAAATTAATACTATTAATTTTTATAATATTAAAAAAAAAACCCTCTGCGTTCTATTTTAATAAATAATCGATAAGTTTTAAAGTCTTATATTATCAAATCCTTACAAATATAACAAAAATAAAATTCCTACTTCATTTAATAAATACTTTATATACTTATAAATATTTATACTTTAAATAAATAAATTCTAAGTTAAAAACGCCTGCAAGACTTTTAAAGCAAAACCGTTTAAACAATTGTTGCTCAAACTATTTATATTATTTATTACTTAGGAAACGCTGTATTACAGCTTTAAAGAAAATTCATCACTATGACACTTTGTATTTTATGGACACGAAAATTTTCTTTTTTGACTTTAAATATCAAATCCAAAATATGTGTGAACAATAATTATCTTCCAGTTTCTCGTCTCAATATCCTGTTGACTCTGAAAATTCTATTTTTTATTGTTTCTAAAGGTGATCTGCGTAAAAATCGTGTAGCTGCAACACGGGTCATGGCCGCATTGATGCTTTCTTTTGTCAAAATGGCGGGAGTTTCGAATTTGGATCGAGCTGTGGAGAAGATGGCGCCGCGGCCGTCAGACAACATGGCGTCGATATCGCCGTTCAACATTGCGATGGAGTCAGACGATGTGTAGTTTGAAATGGGAGTGCACAGCGGTATTGCATTGGACCATTTTCTGTTCCTGAAACAAGAAAAATTGTAAGAGGTAAGTCATTTATTCATAGTTCAAAGAGTTGTGTAGTTTTAATCCAGATTAATTATTGTTGTATTTTTATAATAGTAGTCGTATTATGCGATCCTTTTAAGCTATTGCATAGCTTCTATCGCGGGCCTTGAGCGCGGGGACCGAATCCAGAAATTGCGTACCCGAAAAAAACCTCACGCTCCCCACTCCGGCTGTCACGGAGGTGTGGCTTGGAGGCAAGCTATGCAATAGCAATAGCTTTACCGCGGCAGTCCCCGAGTGCCACACGTCTTATTTGTTTTTATGAAACGATCCGATTTGGTGTAATTAAATGGTAATTTAATTTTACGATTGTTTGCATGCTTAATTTCGCCTGGATATATATTTATTGACATCTCTCTTGTACCATATTTAAGCAAATAAATGATGAATAAATGTATCTTTTTTATTTTACTTCATTTATTCCACAAAGTATACTCACTTCAAACACCTCAGCATTGGCGCTCCTTTGATCCTATATCCAGGCTCGCAAGTGAAGGATACGGTTTCACCAATCTTGTAGTAGAACTTTACAGATGACATCCGACCCGATATGGTCGTACCCGGGTAGGTACATGCTTGAGCACCTGTTCAATTAGTTAAAATGTTAGTATCTTCTCTTCTAATATATAAAAATCAATGCCACTTTTCGTTGTAATTCCATAACTCGAGAACGCCTGAACCGATTTCGATAATTCTTTTTTTATTATATTCCTTGAAGTACGAGGATGGTTCTTATGTAGAGAAAACGTTAATATGTACCACCGGCTTCGCCCGTGGTACATATTAACGTTTTCTCTACATAAGAACCATCCTCGTACTTCAAGGAATATAATAAAAAAAGAATTATCGAAATCGGTTCAGGCGTTCTCGAGTTATGGAATTACAACGAAAAGTGGCATTGATTTTTATATATTAGAAGAAGATATATAAATGATAATGAATTATGAAAATTGTATAATTGAAAGGTTTAGTTGTGTAGGTGTGTGAGGTTGACGTTTAAAAAAATGAAATAGAAATAGTGTAAGGGATAAGTGCAAGGAGCGTTTTTATTTATAAATTAATATTTTTCAGATTTATTGGACTAAATTAATTGGACTATTGAATAAATTGATTTTTCAATTTATCTCGGCATGTTGTAATGTAACATCACCACTGCTCGAACGGTGAAGGAAAACATCGTGAGGAAACCGACATGTCGAAGAATTAAAAAGTTCGACGACATGTGTCATCCGCCAACCCGCACTTGGCCAGCGTGGTGGATTATGGCCTGTACCCTCATAGGAGGCCCGTGTCCCAGCAGTGGGAACGTATATGAGCTGATGATGATGATGATGATGATGATGAGATTTATTGGACTATTAAGTAAAAGCCTTACAATTTTGAGCATTAATTTTAAAGTTAGAATTTAAAGAGACTGAGCTAGAAAGAAAGGATGTGATATAGAAATGAAAAGAGGTGCATTATTATCATCTTGAGGAATATTTAAACAACACATTTTGTACATACAGACATATACATATAGAACTTTTTCAATGTGCATCTTTTGGCAAATGTCAAAGTTAATAAGCGTAAAAAGCAGAGTTTGTAAATTTTTCGTCATTCATAACGACCAATAGCAATTGAAAAAACGTTTTAGAAAAACATTATAGAATAAAAAACATAAAGTAGGACAGAAGAGACCAATACTGAGTAAAGATAATATTGTAAGATAAAAAAAGGGAAGCTTTAGGTAATAATTTTTAATAATGCGTTAATAGAAAGCTCGTCTGCTAATCACGTGATAAAAATGATCGTTTCGTACCATCTCTTAAATATCTGGTTAAAAATTATAATAATTTCCCGGCAGCACATTTTTTTGTCCGTTTGCGATAAACTGAAAGATTACTGAACAGTTTTCAACAAAAAGAAGAAGTGAAATGTTTTCATTTGAGAAATCTCACGTTCAAAACTACGAAGTAGAAGCTACGCTGTCCAATGCATTATCGATCAATTTCCACCACGTGACCAACACACACACGTACCTTCAGCGAAGCGGTACTTACTGTTATTATACTTACAAGTGGGGGGCTTGTCACTCCACCTGCCGCTATCCTGGCAGACGAGGATCGGCCGGCCGTGTAGTGTGTGCTCCGGGTTGCAGTGGAATTGGAGCACGTCGCCCGCGCGATACGGCGCTCGGCCGAGCACGTAGCCCGATGCGGGGGGAGGGAGGGCAGGGCATGATACTTCTGTATATAGATTATAATTCTATAGCTTGTGTATAGGTCTTCATAGAGTGAGTAGATTCGTGAAGCAATTGCTACGTGAAGCTGGGTCGTTTGCACACGTCACACGAACCGCCGCGAAACAGCCGTATAAGCTGCTGCCTCAATGCGAGTTTGTTACTGTTGGATAGTATTTTATTATTTGTGCTATTGGTTACTATGACAGGGGGATAGACTTATCGGGGAACAGGCTCGAACGCGCGTGAACTACGCGAAAGTTCAGGCCTGTTCACGGAGCTTCAAAGCTCTTATATGAAGTCGTTATTAGTGATTCAATATGCAGTTCAGCATCTATGGTGACAAAAGCTTACAGCGACAGAAAACTATAAATATAGATTTCCTAGTTTCGCATGTTGAACATACCTCCTAAACTTTTGGCTGAATCCTACACATGTCACCACTGAAATTAGCAGCTATCCATCCTCGTAAATACCGACGTATCGTGTGCCACTACATACCTCTGCACACGGGGAACGGCTTGGCCCAGTCAGCGGCCGGTAGGCACACGGTCTCCGCGGGCCCACTGAGCGCCCAGCCCGCGGGGCAGGAGAACGCCGCGCGCCCGCCCACGCCGCGCGACACTACAGACACGCGCGGACGTTTCTCGCCATCGTTTAGTGGTGTGTCGTGTGTCACTTCGCCGCATTCTACACCTGTAAGTGCGTTCATTTTATTTATTTATTTCATTTTAAACACTTTATTGTGCTGCCAATATAACAATTATTGTCGGTACAATAAAAACTTAAGCTAGGACATACAACACAGAAGGCGGCCTTATTACTAACAAGTAATCTCTTCCAGGCAACCAACAGATTGTGTGTGAAATAATAAATAAGTACAGCGGAGGTAGGTAAAACCGTAAAAAGTAAGTTTTAATGTATCTTCAAAAAGAAAAATCTTTTTTTAGTAACGTATTTTTATAGCAAAGTTGCAGCAAGACAAAACTTGCCATGACTATTCTGACTGTGTAAGGAAAATGCATTTATGAAATCAAAAGATAAAATGTACGCTGATTTGGCAATAGTGATAAAGATTGTATGCAATATCATATTGACAGCTTTAACAATACAAAAAATTCTACGTACCTATCTAAAAATGTCGTAAATAGGGCCCAGTTCTATTTAAGCCAGAAAATAATAAATCCTTTCCACTTACTCTCACAAACTGGTAACGGCGCGCTCCAGTTGCCCGAAGCCCGACAGTACAAAGTGGAAGCTCCCAGCAGAGCGTTCCCATTGGCGCAGGAGAACGTGATCTCACTGCCCAGCTGCGTGTCCAGGCTGCTGGGGACGAGTCCGCGACGGATGGGTAGCGGTGGACAATGAACATCTGGAATAGGAAACAGGTGACTTGTTAGTTAGTTAGTAGTAGTAGTAGTTAACAGTGAAGTTCAACTAGCAAGGAAGTAACGTCATTAGCTGTAGTGCCCACTGTATTTGTAGAAACTTTCACTTTTCTTCTTTCATTTAATTTATTTTAGGATGCAAGCTTCAGGCATTTGAATTCTAATTCTGATCGACATAGTATTTTTTCTTGGTAGTGAATTCGAATCACAAATATTTCACTAAATACTGATGGTTTAACTTAACATTTTTGAAATAAAAGAAAACTCAGATATCTTTTGCCTCTTCCTCTGTACCAAGACTTACTATAAATTATCTTAACTTTACGTACTACCCTATATATTCATCATGTTACCTACCTTCAACAATAATTTCCACTTGATGACTCTGCCTTGCTGGCGTTTCACATCTATATATTCCCGAGTCCTCCTTCTCCGCGTTCATGATGCTCAATCTGTACTCTAGCTGACTGTCTCGTCCTGGGTCTGTTGTCCAGCCTTCTGGGTATTTTCTTTCGGGACTATAGCAGGAGAAAAATTTTCGATTAACTTAAGACCGATTCAATAAGAAACTGCTATCATATTAATCTGTACTACATTGTTAAAGGCAAACGGATTCTGTTATGATTTATACATGTTCCTTTTATTAAATCTTTGTTTATTTTATCGCATATTTGTAAAATTATAACAGATGAAAAATCGGTACCACAAAATCTACTACATCGATTAAGGATCATTACCATCATGCATTTAAAATAGAAGAATACAACTAGATGCCACTCACTCTGGATTATAATGTGTAACGTTCCATTTCGGGTTGCCAAACCTCCTCATCCACAAACACTCCATGTGCAGAACAGCCCCAGGATACACTAACAGCTTTCCATCATTGGTCTGTGCTATCGGCCCTTGCGAGTGTCTGAAGAGAATTGTTGGTGGTTTCTCCACTGAAAGTAATAAAATATCCTTTGTAAACATTATACTCAGTGATATATTCGAAGAATTCGCTCAAAAAATAATTTATTTGTAATAAAGAGTCCGTAATTTATTAAATAAAATTAGCTTTAAAATACACTAGATCATCTAATCTTCACGAGGTCTGTATTTATATAATTTTTAAATTTCCAGCGTACCCAATGCCATTCCAAGAAATACAAGCGTGATTGATATCCAGACGTATTTACATTTATAATAACTAACAGAACTATTTGTTTTCATAATACTAACTGGCGTAATCATTTTCCTGGTTCAGCCCAAAGCAAGTCGGTTTCACTCCATCCCACGTGCCACCTATACATCGCCTAGTCTGTGATCCTGTCATCGCATACTTTCCAATATCACTACACCTGTTGATGAAAGTATAAATTGCAACAATGAACTTTCAAAGTATAGATTGTATCTTCCCATTTGGCCAGATTCTACTGTACAAGCTGAACTAGTAGTTATAGAATATATGACATTATATTAAATGCCCAAACAAATATTTTCTTCATAATAGGTAGGATTCACCACCTATGTTTTGTTAAGGCCTAATTAAGATTCTAAGAATAAATTCGGGTCCTTATTAAAAAATAAAACCCTTTTTTCGGGCTTTACCTTGACACAATCGTAGATCCGGATGGAAATTCAACAGTTTCAGTAATCTCCAAATCGTTAAAGAATGACACAACATGCGGTTCTTCGTTACGGAAGGTGCACGTATTGTTATTTTTCAATTCTTCACTTTGAGCATCCAGTTCCTCTGTAATAAGATTATCAAGTTATTTGTATGTTTCAACGTAGGTTTTTATTGCGCACTCCTCTGCATAAGTAAGTAAATTTTCTTCTTTTTTATTAAATTGGTATTGATATGCGACTAATTTATTTTAAATTTTAGAAAATTACTTAATTATAAAAACAAAGCAAAAATCGCAATGGAAAACCACAAATAGAAAATGTATTTTATTTCCAATGACATGCAATAAGTTATTGCGATATATGTTACCCTGTCCAATCACCTTTTTATTTGTATCATACTAACCACAATTAAAGCTTTTTCCAACCCAGTTTCCATTCTCGCATATGATCTTCCACGTAGTCTTTTCACCCATAATGGACGCAATGCAACTGAAGGTAATTTTAATACCATGAGGATATGTATCGGATATATCATAGGTTTCGTTCACCTCAGTCCCGTCCCTATAGATCAATGTCCCCTGAACCCTACAATAATTAACAAATTTAAAGCTTGAGTATTTACCTCCAAATTATAAAAAAGTACCTTTAGGATAAACGAACGTTTTTCGTAAAATTATTTACAGCATGCACTACCACACTCGCAAAAAATTGCAACATAAAGTAAGCTCGGCCAAGACAGAAAGGAAAAAGCCAAAACTGTCCCGTTACAATATTTGATCTAAGCCCTGCCTTCTGAGGATTTTGAAATCGTTTCAAGTGAAACTAAATAGAAAGATTAATCGAAGAAAATCAGAGAATAATCACCGGATCCGGCGATGTTGATGAAGATGACTGCATTGACGTAGAACTACTTTTATCGAAGGTTTCTACCAAATTCGTATGGAATTAGCTATGCTACAACTTCTTCTTTTCTGTTTTATTTATTCGTTGAAATAAGTTCCCATTTAATAAGGTGTCAGGTAACTGTGGTTCTACGTCGATGACGTGATGGCATAGGTAACCTACGCCCCATCCAATCTTTGATGATCTAGGATTTTTAATGATTAGAAAGATGATAAACTTTATAAAAGCAAAAGTCCGAACCTAGAAGGCTCTCACCAGGGCTTGGCATCCCTGAACGCCTGTGTTCCCTTCAGTCTTTCCAGCCAGCAAATAAGAAACGCAGACTTTGCAAAAACATTATTTTTTGTTGCTTCCCATGTTCCTGGGGCACATTTACAAGCAAAGTGCACCCACATCGAGAATCAGAATGAGCGCAATTTGCTATTGCTTAGCGTTAAGTCCGCAAAATAAAACATGAACAAAATTGGGTGAACTCAAAACCAGGGTATTCCAATAGTCAATAACCACACATTTTAATATAATTTTGATTCATTTGTTTGGATATAATAAACAAAATGAACACCAAAGCTACAATGAAAGCGAGTTTACAATATTGACTGAGCTAAAAAATCTTTTCCGTAGATTTAGAATTTCAAAAATAAACAAAGATTTTTTTCAGTATGAGTCGAAAAGATTCCTTGACTGTTGTATATTTTAATTTCATCCAACACACCCCTTATAATTTTTTTGGAAATTTTATACCTCTCAGGCGGTGCACAAGGAATAGCTCCTTCTTGTAAATCTGGTTCCAGTTCAGAAATATCTTCTCTAACTATATCTGAACCACTCTGGAAATTTGATCGTATCCATGGCCGTGTTACATTCACTGTAAAATAACATCTTATTGAATAAATAAATAATAATGAGCTTGTGTTACTTTTTATCTAATCACAAGTTAAGAAAACTATATTCAACGATACTAGACAACTGTTAGAATTTATATTACATACATATAGTTATGAACAAGCAGACGTTTTAAAGAAACAATGGTCATCATACAATATTGCAGACAATATACAAATCAAATATAATATTTTTATATTATACGTACTGATCTTAAAAACATTTATTACAATTTATAAGTAATGAAACTGAAATCTTACCTAAAGGTCGACAAAACTCATGTACAGTTGGTTGTAACCTTCCCAGATGGCAGTTCAAAGTGGCTGGTGGAGACCGACCAGCTTCGCAAGCAATATCAACTGAAGATGCATGTGCGACAGTGAGACCAGCGCGGTAACCAGCTTCGTAGGTGGCTCCAGTGAGTTGGGGCAGTTCGCAGGGTGCTGGATGGGGTAAAGATAGTGAGGATATTTGGAACATATTTCAATTATCAAATAATATAGAACACGTTAAATCTCTTGTTTCAGATTTAGTAAAGGTTAATACATTTAGTAGAAACTTGCTGATAACGATATTTACAATTTCATCTAGTCAGATTTTAAAAATTGATGCATATTTACAAGATACAAAGTTTAATTATTCTAAATATACAGAGTCAGATAAGGTCTATAACGTAGAGATTGTATTACCTGCTACACATTCAGGCATACTAGTAACTGCCCACTCTCCAAGCCAACACCGTAAATTTGTGGGACCTTGCACATTGTATCTAAAACCATAAAACCATTTTAGTAAAACTATTTTAATTTAGAAACTAAATCAACACAATTTACAATCGTCGATTTTGATCATCGATAAAAAACGTACCCATATTCACAAGAAAAATGCACAATTTGTCCATTAGGCACCGGATCTGTTTCATTCAATTCCCTTTCATCATCTCTATTAGGTCCTGCGATAAGACTGCCTAGGTTTCCATTTGGTGACATCGTGTAAATCCCGTATTCAGTCGGAGGCACGTGACAAGGTACTGTAAAAAGAACTCATATTTTTCTCCAATATTCGAACAATTTTAATAATTGGAAAAGATCCAGTGGAAATAATAGTGTTTTAAAGTGTTTGAATCCATAGCGTCTTCTATAAAATGCTCAAGTGCTGGATTGGCTTACTGGATCTGTTTGAATGCAAGGGTCATGCAAGTTCTTTTCATTCGTTTTATTTAAATTACTCACGGACTTCGCAAACTGGTTTCTCCGGCTTCCATCTTCCTCGTACACATTTGGCTGTAGCATTTGCTTCTAGGTTTAATCCGTAGCCTTTGCCACAAGCTACTCTGACTATTGTGCCTGAAATCGTGTTTTAACTTGCCACGTTAACGCAATAAGGAATATATTTTATTCTTTTCCAAAATGAACAAAATGCTGGGTTTCAAAAGTAGCTAGAATAATTATATTGTCTTTTTGGCAGTTAGAATTTAACACTTATTTTAAAGATTTGTTTTAACTTACCGGAACTAAAAGTGTTATTTGGGTCACGGCCGTATTTAACAATTTCGATGTTAATATATGGTTCACTCTCTATTGGTTCGCAAGGACTTTTCGGTCGTCCTTTCTTACCACCTTTTTCATTTGATGTTTTATTACCTTCAACACTATCTGAACCTTCTATACTAGCACCTTTTTCGTCGCTTTTGCTGTCAACTTGTTGACGATTTTTACCACCTTTACCTTCTCGACCCCTATTATAAAATGAATTTATTTTAGCACTATTTGTAAAGAATATCATTTAATTGGTATCAAAGAAATGTTACTCACGTTTTTGGAACAGTGGCTGTAGTTTGATTTAGTCTGTCTGTTTTGCGACTAGTTCTCTTTTCTCTCTTATCCAATATATTTACAAATTCAGTTGAATTTGTACCAGTATGCTGTAAAGGAATTACCACTTTTTCCTTTTCGTGACTTTCATTAGATTTTATATTTCGTGAACTAGTTTCTAACGGAATAACTTTAAGCAAATATTCGTCTATTTCACTCGATGGTATTACTCCTTGAGTTGGTATTATAGATACACTATGAGTTTCATATTCTTCATAGTTAATATTTCGTTTTTTTCTTGACTTAGCCTTTGGTGTTTCTGTTATTATTTCTAAATGACTCCCACCTGTTTCAATTTCCGTATCATTTTTATCAGTCTTTATACTTAAAAACCTCTTTCGCCGTTTATCCACGTATCTTTCAAAGTACTGGTGTTTCAATTTGTTTATATTATCGGCTACTTCGTTACTTGGATCAAGGTCATGATCAGGGAAAAGACCACCTTTTAAAATTGTAAGATTGGAATCATCAAATTCCGCAGATTCACCGTAGTCAGAAGCAACTTCGTGGTGTACTATTTCATCATCTTCTGGTTCATAAACAGGTTGATAGGAGTAAAACTTATGTGCTATAGGTTCACCATGTACATTGTATACTGTATAAACTGCAGTTGGTAAATTTCCATCATCTGGACCTTCAGGTTCTAGCATGTCTTCATCGAAATCGAGATCAAACTTCTTCATTAGTTTGAAATTTGCATGTCGTAGGGTAGGTTTTTCTGTGTTATGATTGTATTTCTCATACAGTTGATCCATGCTTTCTTGAGATCCATCTGCGAATGCTTGTTTGCGTAGGTTACTGTAATATTGTCTTAGATACGCAGATCGTCTGTGGCGAACTTCTGTATCTGAGATGGAGCGTCTTCTACGGCTCCAACGTATTCGTGGATGTCTAAATAGGGTACATCTGGAAATGTATACGATTTATTGGTCAGAATATAATATAATGTCGTGTATCAGTATTGGAACCGTTATGTTTCAGATTAAAGCTGATAGTGATACATCATACAATAGTTGAACGCAAAAAAAAATTTTTTGTTGAAGTTACCGTGTAATTCTTACTCACTTAGGCAATTCTCTGGGACTCCAATGCCCTCCTACACAGGTCGCGCCAGGTGGTCCTTCAGAGAGCACATACCCTTTATCACATTCGTACATGATTTGCTTGTTGTTTACTACCTAAAATTATGTAAGTGTTGCATCAATGACGAACAATTTAGGATTTTTTTAAATAATAATTAATATGCACTTTAGTAGTTAGTAATTGTAATATTAAATGAAAATTGAGTTGAGACAATATTATAAAGTGCTTTAATATTCAAACTAACCTTTTTGACATATGGGCGATAGTCGTACAAGCCCATGTTGCCGACAAGAAGAACTTTGCCGTTTTCAATGTAACCAGGAAACGGACAGAATACTGAAAAAAATAATTGGAGGAGTCATGGTGATGATTACTGTCTTCTAAAAAAGGTTTTAAACGCCTCAATAAGTTATTAAATTAGATTGCTAGTGTACATATAATTTTTCTTTAGAGTATAGCCTTTTATTAAGTATCTTATTACTTTAAACAACTATTAGTGAAAAAATGGGTTTCAATTACACTATCCTCTGTATCGTGTTTTTAGCTTGGGAAAAATATCGCTTCGGTTATATATTTTATTCTTGATAACATAAATAACATTACGAGTAATTTACTCACATTCTTCACATTTCGGTGTCTCCCCACTCCATGTTCCAAACGAACACACAACTATAGGGTTTCCTTTTAGTTCAAATCCGTCTTTACATCTAAACCTAGCCTTCATCCCATGTTCTGTTTTTGGTGCTATCACCATCCCATGTCGAGGATATTTCGGCATTTTCTTGCATCTGGAAGAAAAAATAATGTAATAATGTTTTAAATTTGCTTCGTAACATTCTCATTCTGCTACTACAATCAAATTTATATTAAGTTTATCTGTACGTCCTAATGCACCTATAGACCTGAAACATTTTTTTAAAGTTTTAAAGTTATAGATGACTTCAGTTATATGCTTATATTTTACATTTCTATAGTAAACTTGATTTTACTAATGAAGAAGCATGCATTTTGAACTAGAGTTTGTATATTGGAATCGTACCTAGCTGGTTGACATCGCGGAATTTGTGTCCAAGTACCATTGTTACAAGTAATCGCTGCATTCATTGATGGAAATTCATAGTCCTTCTCGCATTCTACTACTATAATTTCACCTAGAAACCAAAGATTATTTTATTATTATAAACTATTTATTAGTCTTCAATCTAGCGTAATAGTAAGATAAACAATATCATCCATATATGTTGAAACTTTTGTTTTCTTTCCTTTGTTTGGTCGTATATTATCATCAATTTAAACTGAGCACTTCTGGTTCTTAAAGAATAATGAATACTAACTGTCTGACTGTTAACGACGAATTAATATAATTTTAGTGTATTCTACTGTTGTATACTGACCATGTTGTACCATAGTGGAACTGCCAACTATCTGCGTATGATCTTGAGTGTCATTCTCACTGGTTTTATTTTCCATTAATACCACTCTACCTTGAGATACGTGTGGAACCACACAGGGTGCTGAAAGTGAAACAGATTTCCATGATTAAGTTGTAATAACTTCTGACTAGTGATTGTAAGTAGATGTATTATGGCAGTAGTTATTTTCTATCAAATATCATGATTTTGCCTTATTGTCTTCAAAATTTATAAAATCAAAATCAATCAGTGTTGTAATAATATTATAAATTTATCAAAATTCATTTTGCTGGTATTCAGTTCAATCTCCGAATACGTTTTCAGAGTTCTAGTTAAACTGACGTTATTTTACTGCATCACAATATTCAAGTATAGACTCAGTTTATATAATACTACTTGCAACAAGGTAAGAATTAATAAAGAATCTATACCTAAACACATCGGTAACGGGTGACTCCAAGTTCCATCGCTCTGGCATATAGCAGAGCCGTTTCCTTCCATTCTCATGCCATCCTGGCATCGGAAGATGATGGACGCTCCTAACCCAGTACCAGAGGATATGTTCTCCAGCCAACCGTTCCATAGCTGTCCCGGGTGACCGCAGTTTATTTCTGGAATGTTTTGCAGTGATATTATAATTGGGTTCTTCCAATTAATTATTAATGGATACTTACTGTAGATGTGAATAAAAGCTCGGAGTAACAATAATTGGGTATAAATTTAAAACATTTGAATGCCATAAAATCAGAAAATATCAAATTCAATGTTTGGGTATTCAGTGATCTAAATATGCTCTGTTTATAATTGATTTATTTAATTCCATAAAAAGTAAAAATAATCAGTGATCAGCGTCCTGCTCGATGAAGATTTTCCAATTTTTAAACAAAACTACAATTTAGTAGTATAGCAATAGGAAGATACTACAGTACCTAAACATACCAATACATACATAATTTATATCCATAAATGTTTAATTAAATATCTGCTTTACCTTTACAAAGCGGTTGTGTCCCAGACCACTTCTTATCAGCACCACAGCGTCTCGTAGAGTCCCCCACCAGCCGGTACCCATACTTGCATTCGTAAGATACCACAGAGTTATACGCGCAAGATGTGTACACAGCCTTCCCGTGGCGCGGCGCCTCGGGCGGAGGGCACTGCACCTGCGTCACCACTAGATGGCGACACGCGTCGCGTTAACACTACTTCTCAATAGATGGCGCTTTAGCAAAAAGCTGTTACACTTCAAAAGTTCAAAAAGCCGTTATAAAGGAATAATTTTGAAATTAACAGTACCTATTAAAATTGTTATATAAATTTTGTCATGCATGATTAAAAAGACATGCGTAATAAATAAAAAACAGATTGTTTGTATCACCTTTATTTCACTACAACAGTAAACACTTCGGATATATGAGAGATAAAATTACATAAATTCTTGCATTGACAACTCCAAAACTACGAATTTAATCTACATAATTACTATTTTAGGCGAGAGGCAGTTAAAAATCGTTAAATTTTACCATGGCCATAATTCATTTTGAATGACACTAGTATTAGAATTTTTAATTTTTAACAAATCTATAGACTCAACAACTACATTATGTAATGATTGATTCAAACTGTCCCCTTCTCTCCTTCTGTTCAGCAGCAGGAAAGGAGAAAAAAGAAGGTTTAAAAAATTATTATTAAACACAATATTCTTTTGGATATACCACTTTTGATTGGAATACCTTTATCATACGAATAAAAAAAGAAGAAAAAAAAAGACGTCATTGACAAAAATGTACAAGATATTTATCAAATAGACGATAACGTTACATTTAAAAAGATACACAGAATAATTAATCTTCATGATAAATTCAACAGACGTTATAAGTAATCAAGTACCATAAAACAGAGTCAAGGTATTCAAATCAGTGGGAAGTCCCGATCAATTGCGTCATGACAATGATATTGCTGATGATAGCCATGATAAGAAAGGAAGCGCCATGCCAACTAGTCACCGAAAACATGTAGATTTAATTTGAAAACCATGCAACATTCCAAATGATACACATTGAAATCGGCAACTACATTGTCACGAAGCAATGCCAAATAATCAAATTCCCGATTTAATGATGAGCCAGCAAATCAATTTGCGCTATTCCTGATTGTTGTTTCTTAAATAATAGCAATAAGACCAGCTTTCATGCATGTTATTATTTCAGATGGTTATATTTATAATATTCGTTTAGTCTTTTGATCATAGCTAAATTTTTATGTATTTCAAATAGGAACTAACCAATTTATCGATTCAGAATAATTCCACTAATTTCTTTTGTTTGTATTGTCCGAACGCATTTCCTGTACTATTAGTATCTCTAATTGTTTAATCATTTAAAGTTAAATTGCTAGATTACTATTTGATCCAAGAATAACTTCCAAAAGACGATCAAGTCTACCCCATCATTCCACCAAAGCAGCTACGCTGGACTCATCACTAAATCTGTCATCATCAGGGATACTCACGGACACAGGTGGGTAGTTCCTTCGGCGCCCAGGCCCCGTCCGCCTGGCAGTAGCGTTCCGCTTTGCCGACGAGCTCGAAGCCCTGGCCGCATTGGACCACGGCTCGACAGCCGAAGGTGTGGCAGTCAGCTGTCACCCACCCGTGGGGGACGTCGCCTGGCTCGCCGCAAGAGCGTGCTGTGGAAGTTAATAAATGTAAAATATTATTTCAAATATGTTTTATATGGTTTAGCATACAAGTTTTGGTTGAAATTAGGTTCAGATTGAATTTCTTCGTGCCTTTGTGTTTTTTTATTATTTGTATTTAGCACCAATACAAATAAATTAAAAATAAATAAATAATTATTAATGTACAAATGTCACCTACTCTTTTTATAATGCGGAGCTGGCTGAAGCTTTAATTATATTTATCTTCATAGATTAAATGGAAAATTACATTATTCATTAATTAATATTTTGTTCAAAGATAGAGCCGTAATGACTAATGTGATAAATCTTATTCATCGAAATTTTAATGTTTTAAATGTTGATTTATATTTTATTTATCTTATCCTATAATTATTGCAAACCACAAAATACTCACGCTCGCAAGTAATATCAGGTCCGTACCACGACGCCTGGCCATCGATGGCCAAGCACTTAGCCCTCGGGAAGCCATTGGTGACGTAGCCAGTGTGACAATTGTATTGCACTGTGGCGTCCAGGTCGAAGGTCGCCTGCTCCGGGAGCGCGGAGTGGCGGGCGTGCTCTATTGTTGGTGGTTGGAGACAGTAGACTAAATGGAAAAGGAATGGTATTATAAGTAAGGCTTGATTAAAAAGATAGCAGTGAGGAAGTTGGTTGAGGTAGACACTAAGGATAATAATTAATATAGTACATAAAAACCTTGACTTGTTGTAGTATATAGTAAAGTATAGTACAATAAGTCAAGGTTTGTTTAAAAGATGACAGAAGGGAAGTTGGTGGTAGTGGACAAAAAAATTGTAAGTACCTATGTTAATAGGTAGATACAGAAAATACTAGGATCACTCAAAAGAAATGCTTTCTTGGAGGAGAGATAAACTTAAATATTGCAAGAATCGTGGAATATTTGACAATTCTATGTTTGCTATTCGTCGAGCAAGGCGACGTATTTAAAAAACTGCATATTCAAATGTAAATAACTAATAATAATCATTTTATTTTACTGAATGTTGATGTTTGCTACATATGGGGAAGATTTAAACTTTCTAGGGTAACCATAAAACAAGAGCACCTAATTAATTCTAACTAACTCATTTTCTAACTGTATTTACGCTTAACCTAATTATGAGTTCATAATTTGCCTCGCTAGATTGACATTTGACATTATACAATATAGTTACTCGTGTGTGTATTGGAACATTTTAGCACACTTTATTAACCGACTTCAAAAAAAAGGAGGAGGTTATCAATTCGGCCGGTATGTTTTTTTTTATGTATGTACACCGATTACTCCGAGGTTTCTGAACCGATTTACGTGATTTTTTTTTTGTTCGATGCGGGATGGTGTCGAATTGGTCCCATAAAAATTTTATTCGGATAGGCCCAGTAGTTTTTATTTTATGAGCATTTTTGTCTGTATTTGTAAATGTTGCAAGTACAAGTTTGAAGTCGGTTGTTTTTAACGCAGTTATCACTTGTTATACATAGAAATATGAATTTATACGAGAATTATAGTTATTTTTAGTTCTTTTTAAGCTTTCACGAGTAAAACTATGAATCGATTTTGATTAACTATGACATGTGTAACAAAGTAAGTGATAACTTCTCTAAATTTTAGAGAAAACATAGTAGTTAGCTATACTAACTATTTCGTTAATTAGTAGTAGGTAGTTGTAGTTTATTAAAGAAGAGCGAATTATTGCCTAAAGCTTAAACGTATAAGAAATGAAGTTTATTGAAGTTTTTTAGCTAGCACAATATATTTAAAATGAAGCATTTTACTAATAAAAACACCAAACTTACTGTTCTCTTTGCAAGCCGGTGGCTGACCAGCCCACTTGCCATCCGCCTGACAGCTCCTGCTCTGCAGACCGACCACATGGTAACCGTGCGGACAGGAATATACTGCCCTGGGAGTTATAAGTGATAAATAAATATAAATAAATAAATAAATTCTAAATTTAAGAGTAACAAAGACCCATTTTAAACACAATACACAAAAATCACTAATACATAGATATATAAAATAAGCTATATATGTAAAGGCGTATAAAAATATAAATATGGAAGCGATATTTTGGTAAATAAGAAAATATTGTGTTTTGTAGAATTTATTAATATCATAGTCCGGAATGAAACACACAATTTTACTATTTTATTGCTTCAAAATATTGGGAATGAAATAACGTAAGGATTCATAAAATAGTAAATTTAAATTGTTATTTTAACGTCGAACATACAGCCACACAGTAAGTATAATCACAGTATTACAATATTATGTATAATCATGTACATTATTTTGTAACGTTGCATTTTCATCAAACAAGCTCATTATAACACCACTATGTCAAATTCTTTTAGTATAAACAGGCGTAGACCATTCTTTCGTTATTCTAATACTGAACAACACTGAATACGAGTTTTCATTTACATTAAAATATCACGAAATAATGCTCTTGTTCTAGATTCGTTTAATCTAAAGACACCTACCAACCATGACAAAGGACACACTAAATTTCCTTAAATATTGTTCGTACTGCATTTCCTTTAAACTAAATAATTAGAAACTAGTTAAGAAACTCACTTGTCACCAAACAAACGTCCGGTGAGCGACACTTTTCCGATCTCCGGCTGCTCCAGTTCAGGACATTCGCGATCTGTAGCAAGTAGAAACTTATTGAGAAAGAAAATAAGTTTTAACATTGAGTTTTAAAGACGAAGTTTTGGAACTATGCTTTGATATATTATTACATAGCGCCTTGAAGCTCAAAAAGAAGTTTCAAGTTGTAACCATCTACTTATGTTCTCTTAAAAGTTGATTTTGAACATTTTGATAATAATACATAGGTAATTAGGTAGGTAATATATTTTAAATTCTTTATATTATTATTATGTTTGTTTGATGTGTTGCCTCTTCTTCTTCTCTTTGGCTCTATCCAATAAAGGAACGCCGCCAATTTCTATGTAAAATATTTTTATCAGACATCTTTAATATCAATTTTTGCGAACAAATCAATATAGGTACCTATTAATCAAATCTTCCCAAGGCCTATCAAGTACAAGTACGCTTTAAAGCCACATGTTTAACAAAATACCTACCATTTGAAAGGTTAAACCAAAACATAATCATACTAAATACCACACCATCCAAAAAAACAGGAGCACACAAAAGGTGTGATATTTGTCCAACCTCCAAAAAGTTAAATTAAAACGCGTGGCGGCAAACCGAATTGGAATTAATTTCGCAGTTATAAATGCTATTGTTCCAACTTCACGGCCTGAAAATTTCACGCTCAATTTGTTTGCAGAAAAAGGCTGTTTATTATAAAATTGGTACGAATTATAGGGTTAATATTCGTAATTAATAAATTTGAATAAGTAGTGTTGTTTTAGAGAAGGTAGGTATTAGATATGTTCTGTTTCATCATCATCATTATAACCAACAAGTGAAGCAGATGGCAGATCAAATTTCAATGAGGGAATGTCGTATTATGATCTATTTTGACTGATGAGCTGAAGACTCGGTCGTCCGATTCGTCCCATAATATAATAATTACTGTAATAATTATAAGACCATAACTAATTCATCATATCATAATAATTGAATCCCACCAAAAACATTTTCATGTAAAATGTTGCCAAGACGAGCCCATATGACTCGCACTGTCAAAAAGTTATCAGATCTCATGTTGAGCCAAGCTTCTAACACTACACGCCCTAACTCTACAAGGCCTAACATCAGAAACTCTACACCTTAGTCAAAATATGTGGCTTGGCCATTTCGCTACATTCACATCGGCGTAAGGTGAAAAATTAATTCACTGTGCATTACTTTTGTGTTATACAATAGTTCTTGTAGTAACGCGCCTGCGAACGCGCCTGCGAACGCGCCTGCGAACGCGCCTGCGAACGCGCCTGCGAACGCGCCTGCGCGAACGCGCTTGCGAACGCGCCTGTGAACGCGCCTGCGAACGCGCCTGCGAACGCGCCTGCGAACGCGCCTGCGAACGCGCCTGCGAACGCGCCTGCGAACGCGCCTGCGAACGCGCCTGCGAACGCGCCTGCGAACGCGCCTGCGAACGCGCCTGCGAACGCGCCTGCGAACGCGCCTGCGAACGCGCCTGCGAACGCGCCTGCGAACGCGCCTGCGAACGCGCCTGCGAACGCGCATGCGAACGCTCTTGCGAACGCGCTTGCGAACGCGCTTGCGAACGCGCTTGCGAACGCGCTTGCGAACGCGCTTGCGAACGCGCTTGCGAACGGGCTTGCGAACGCGCTTGCGAACGCATTTGCGATGGCATTTGCGATGGCATCTTCTTTACCTTGAAAACTTTTTTATAACACTCACTTTATTCTGTGTAATATTTTCTGAAAGTTTTTTTTTCTAAGGCCCATATTTCGACGTATAGAAGAAAAGCAAAGAAAGAAGTACTGGGTGCATCCTTATTTGCAAACACGAGATGAGAGCAAGCATTTTGCAACCACGTGCACACACTCACTCAATGGCGGGCAGCCGCAGACTGAACCGCACAGTGCGTATAGCAACCGTCCGGCTGGCCGTCACTCGGGCCGCAGCTCTCCGAGCAACCGGAGCGGTCTGCGGGTAGCCGCATCGCAGTGCGCATAGAAATGAATATTACGTACATAATTGTGCTTGCGGTCAGCCGGACGGCTACCCGCAACGCGGCTACCCGCATAGTGCGTATGAACCCGACACAAGCCGCGTAAAATAAAAGGCCCATCAGGTACTTTTACAGTAACTTTTGTTTAATTTCGTTTTTTTTCCGAGGTATTATAAAAGAACCGGGTAACCCGGTTCTACCCGGTTCTGAGCTCGATTTGGAACCGGGTTTCAGAAACTTGGAACCGGACTCGGTTCTGCATGCCCTAGTGTCGGTGTCTGTGTCTGAGTCTGTGTCTGTGTCTGAGTCTGTTTCTGTGTCAGTGTCTGTGTCTGTGTCGGTGTCTGTGTCAGCGTCTGTGTCTGTGTCTGTGTCAGTGTCAGTGTCAGTGTCTGTGTCTGTGTCAGTGTCGGTGTCTGTGTCTGTGTCTGTGTCTGTGTCTGTGTCTGAGTCTGTGGTGTCAGTGTCTGTCTGTGTCTGTGTCTGTGTCGGTGTCTGTGTCGGTGTCGGTGTCGGTGTCGGTGTCTGTGTCTGAGTCTGTGTCTGTGTCAGCGTCTGTGTCTGTGTCTGTGTCGGTGTCGGTGTCTGTGTCTGTCTCTGTGTCTGTGTCTGTGTTGGTGTCTGTGTCTGTGTCGGTGTCTGTCTGTGTCTGTGTCTGTGTCTGTGTCAGCGTCTGTGTCTGTGTCTGTGTCGGTGTCGGTGTCTGTGTCGGTGTCGGTGTCGGTGTCTGTGTCTGTGTCAGCGTCAGCGTCTGTGTCTGTGTCTGTGTCGGTGTCGCTGTCTGTGTCGGTGTCGGTGTCTGTGTCTGTGTCGGTGTCTGTGTCGGTGTCGGTGTCGGTGTCTGTGTCTGTGTCGGTGTCGGTGTCGGTGTCTGTGTCTGTGTCGGTGTCTGTGTCGGTGTCTGTGTCGGTGTCGGTGTCTGTGTCTGTGTCTGTGTCTGTGTCTGTGTCTGTGTCAGTGTCTGTGTCAGTGTCTGTGTCTGTGTCTGTGCCTGTGTCTGTGTCTGTGTCTGTGTCGGTGTCTGCGTCTGTGTCTGGTTCTGTGTCTGTGTCGGTGTCTGTGTCTGTGTCTGTGTCGGTGTCTGTGTCTGTGTCGGTGTCTGTGTCTGTGTCGGTGTCTGTGTCTGTGTCGGTGTCTGTGTCTGTGTCGGTATCTGTGTCTGTGTCGGTGTCTGTGTCTGTGTCTGTGTCTGTGTCTGTGTCTGTGTCTGTGTCTGTGTCGGTGTCTGTGTCTGAGTCTGTGTCTGAGTCTGTGTCTGATTATGTGTCTGTGTCTGATTCTGTGTCTGTGTCTGTGTCTGAGTCTGTGTCTGTGTCTGTAGTGGTGTCTGTGTCGGTGTCTGTCTGTGTCTGTGTCTGTGTCTGTGTCTGTGCCTGTGTCTGTGTCTGTGTCTGTGTCGGTGTCTGCGTCTGTGTCTGGTTCTGTGTCTGTGTCGGTGTCTGTGTCTGTGTCTGTGTCTTGTCGGTGTCTGTGTCTGTGTCTGTGTCGGTGTCTGTGTCTGTGTCTGCGTCTGTGTCGGTGTCTGTGTCGGTGTCGGTGTCGGTGTCTGTGTCTGTGTCTGTGTCTGTGTCTGTCTCTGTGTCTGTGTCGGTGTCGGTGTCTGTGTCTGTGTCTGTGTCTGTGTCGGTGTCTGTGTCTGTGTCTGTGTCTGTGTCGGTGTCTGTGTCTGTGTCTGTGTTAGTGTCTGTGTCTGTGTCTGTGTCTGTGTCGGTGTCGGTGTCTGTGTCTGTGTCTGTGTCTGTGTCTCTGTCTGTGTCTGTGTCTGTCTGTGTCTGTGTCGGTGTCTGTGTCGGTGTCGGTGTCTGTGTCTGTGTCGGTGTCTGTGTCGGTGGTCGGTCAGCCACATATTTTGACTAAGGAGTAGAGTTTGTGAATTTAGGCCTTGTAGAGTTAGGGCGTGTAGTGTTTAGAAGCTTGGCTCTACATTAGATCTGATAACTTTTTGACAGTGCGAGTCATATGGGTGAGCCTGCATGGGTTGGCAACATTTTACATGAAAATGTTTTTGGCGGGATTTCATTTCTTTTTGTAAGTTGTTTGTAACAAAAAAATTTTATATTTTTTTCTTCTTTTTTTGGGGTGTATTTCTTGCACATCAGAGACGCCTTTTTTATAGCCCACTCTCTTATTTTTTCTTATTCTTAATTTTTTTTTATTTTTAGCTACTGTGTGGACGTAAGAGGCAGGAGACGTTCGCAACACTTCTATTCATATTTATATGATCTGATCTGAAGTAATGTCTCGATATATCTTGCATGTCGATTAAATTTTTAAATATTTTTTTTAACAAGGAGTACCTATACATATATATATCTAGGGGAACCAAGTTTTAGATTATTATATTAGACCTCTAGCGTCATCAAAATTTAATTTAAAATTACAGGTCTCATACAAACTCCCATCCCCTAGTTTAAGGGGTTGGGGGATGAAAGTTACAAGTTTTATAATTTTTTTGTTGTTTGTGTGCTAATACTAGCTTACATACAAAATTTCAGCTTTCTAGGACATTAGGAAATACCTTAAGAATTTTGATGATCATCAGTGAGTCAGTGACGAAATTAGCGTTTTTTAGATATAAATAAAATCTGAAATATAAAAGCTAATGTAATTAAAACTTAATATGTTCAATAAGTCCGCTATTGACAATATATCCCGAAAATTTTGTTGATCTAGCATAATCCAAACCCAAGTTATGAGGGTTCAAAAAAACGTCGAAGCGCTTCGAGAAAAGATAGGTAGTGCCCGTGCGCTTCGCTTTCTTCTTTGGCTAGTCTTGGCGGGGGCAATACCGTGCCCCCAGATAGGAATTGTTTTCAATCATAAATTAATTATAACAACGTGTACCTATAAAAATAAAAAGAAATATATATTATAAGCTATCGTATGTATGTCAGTTTGTAGTTTTGCACAACAACCGCAAAAGACAAACTCACGAAAGTTCTAGAATAACCTAATTAGGAGTAACGTATCTAAGTAAATGTAAAGAGACTCTTGAAACATTTCACAAGGGCTATGGAGCAATATAATTGAATATTTAAACACTCATTTACCTACGTAATAAAATAAAAGGGTTAGCAACCCTAGCTCACTTGAACAACTTCGGATCTTCCGAGTTGTCCAAAAGTTTTCAGGAAATTGCAGCTAAATAATATTTTCTACGTGAAACATAAAATGATCCAACTTTAGATACTTATTCAGAGTGGAATCAGACTTGTGTGAAATTAAATTATTTATTCGTATTAAATTTTGTTCTTTCGTTAAATGGAAACTTTCCAATTAAAATAAGGAAACTGAAAGTTTATGTAGGTAATTAAGATACTTATTGGGTTAATTATCTTCAGCTTTATTTATTAATATTTTAATATTATAAATCTGAAGAGTTTGTTTGTTTGAACGCGCTAATCTCAGGAACTAATGGTCCGATTTGAAAAATTCTTTCGGTGTTAGATAGCCCATTTATCAAGCAAGGCTATAGGCTAACTATAGGCTATAGGCTACGTTAAGACCAACAGGAGCGGAGCCATGCGGGTGAAACCGCGGAGCGCAGCTAGTCAATACATAATACGTTGGAACTTTTCAATCCTCAAGAGAAAATTTTCTGACAATGACACTACTCAGTTATAATAATGTACTCTGTGAATGACACGGATAAATTGCTCAAAGCGTTGAAAGTATAAATTTAATATGAAACTTAAATAACCATTATCATCAGTTACTCGTTAGTAATGTCTGATCTAATACGGGACTAATTGAAAACTAAACGTACTAACTACTAAGTAATGTGTATGGAACATTAGGATATTTGCGAATGTAAGTAGGTTAATTTGGAAAATTTCGGAATTCCACAAATTGTTTGACATAATAAAGATACAACTTACAGGAGGCATGAGGCTTACCACAGGCGAAGCCGGGAGGCACAACTAGTGTTATAATATGAATATTGAATACTCATATTATAACACTAGTCTCCCGCTAACCTCCCGGCTTCGCCTGTGGTAAGCAGTCGAAGATTGGTCGTACCAACTCAGAAACCTTCGTGAGCTCATGCACAACACAGCTGAAGATCATCACATGGCCAAATGCATAGTTTACGATTCTATAAATACTTAATACCTACCTAAATAATACCTATAATACCTACAGACAAATATTCATTTCTATAGGTATATTGGAATTACGAGCCATTCGCAATTATTTTAAACCATTGCACTACAATTTTTTTTATAATTTGTATAAATCTTATTAACTCGTCAAAGTTAAAACAGAATATTACAAAGCGGATTCTAACTAATTAAAATTAATTAGAAAACTCATTTGAGAGTGAAGTATACTGTAAATTTTATTCTCTTAAAAACTCCTTTGAAAAGTATGTAATTAACAATATAGGTACACTTTATACTTATGTTGAAGATGAATGTTAATTAAAGTTTTAATCAAAATTAATATATTCTAAGCTTTAGGTACAAGATAATATCAGCTCGGTGAAGTGTAAGTATGTAAATAATCTACTAAAATACCTATTCTAAATATTATGAAACTCTGTCTTTTTGTTTGTTACTTTTTCATATAAGAACTGTGGAAAAATATATTTACATAGGTAGATAGAAATAGGCAGAACAAGTAAAAAAGCCCCAACTAAACATGTTTGAAATAGAGACGACAAACTTTGATTTTCTATTTTTATTATTTTTTTCGATGTCAAAGTAAACAAATACGAGAACTTTCAAGATGAAAATAAAGTTATAAAAACGGAATTAAATCCATTTAAATTTAAAAGTTGTATATTATAGTAAAGTCGGATCAGAAGTTCGCAAACTCACATCGAGAGAGTTTCAAAGAGTTTTATTGGAAGATGGAATCGAGACGTTTACTCCAACTTAGTTCAACTGTAGTATGTCAAGTTAACTTTTAGTGATTTATTGGCAGTATGGACAGCTATTTTCGTATGTTATTTTTGTAGAAATACGTTTTTTAGGTTGAAAGATTTTCTGATTATTACGTGTGGGGAAATAAATTGTGATTACCAAAAATAAGATTAGGTACCTAAACTGCTGCGTTTAATTTCACACACGGTATTTTTATATTTGTGAATTTTAAGTTCCAAGTGTTATTAAAAGTTTAAAATAGGGTTTGATGATTTTAGGAATATTAAAAAAATCTATATTTAAATAAATCAATCTAACCTATTTTCTTTAAGGCGGGCTGAAAGCTTTTCATGATATTATTCGCGTGCGAAACTACGGCGCACAATTATTAAAAAAATCGTGAAAAATATGTTTTCGTTTACACAGAGATAATAATATGTGAAGACATCTTTCAATACGACAAATAAAAATCGAAGCAAGCACATCACAATAGCATGTTTATAACAACGTGGCTGAGCAAAAAGCTCACTCTCGAAGAGAGAAGCGTGAACAATGAGTAATATAATATCTAGGGTAAGCCTGTCTAGGTAATTAGGTCGTCTATAGTAACGAGATAGTCGGTAATTAGATGTCGCCCGCATGTGTTTCATTAGTACTAACAATGTTTAATTTAAATTAAGCATAGTTTTATATTGGGGAAAGAAATATTTTATATTATCAAAATCAAAAATCAAAAAATCAAAATCAAAAATATTAATATTATGGAATTAAAGTTTTCTAAGAGACTCTTTCTTGAGAGAGATACTCGAATATAAAATTAAATCTATACTAATATTATAAAGCTGAAGAGTTTGTTTGTTTGTTTGTTTGAACGCGCTAATCTCGGGAATTACTGGTCTGATTTAAAAAATTATTTTGGTGTTAGAAAGCTCGTTTATCGAGGAAGGTTATAGGCTATATATCATCACGCTACGACCAACAGGAGCGGAGCCACGGGGGTGAAACCGCGGGGAGCAGCTAGTATTAGATATGTGTTGATTTTACTTTATGAGCAGTGCTTGTTTCACTGATTGCTTTTAGGGCAACACGTTAAAAAAATTTTGCTTAAGCTTCTCCTCCTAAATATATATTGGTCTTAAAAATTATATTTCTTCGCTACTATTTCCAACTAATGCGTGCGTTCGTGCGAATTCGCGGATATTTGCGATGCGATGCGAATTCGCGGTTTTGTGCGGGAGCCCTTATTTCGAAACTGTTTCGTCAGTATATAATCCTCAGTTACATCAGCTGTAATTGGAGTGTTTGAACAAGGCGAAGCCGGGGTAAACGCCAATAAATACTATAAGAGTAAAAATAAGCTAGTCTAAAGTTTAAGTATAAAAATGCTTAACCATAGCTTAAAATCTGACTTTTTAAGTTATACTTAAGTAGAACAATAGAACTATTTCTCGCAGTAAATTAACTGCCATTGTCCGAAACTTTCGTCGTTTTATCGCGGAGCCAGAAATCCTTCCTTTTCTTTGTTAGAGTTATTTATTGTTTCAATATTATCGCTTGCTTTATGACTTGTTCTGTTTTGCACAATTACTGTTTTGTGAATTATTGCATAAGTTACATTAATTTATGGGTGTGAAATTATTTATTTGCTTCAAACAAAGGTTTGGTGTATTTTTCGTCTTATATACCTGAACTTATTTATTTATAACACTTTATTGTACAGACTAAGTAGAGCAAAACAATAATGAACCCTAAAATTAATGAACAATTATAAAAAAGGTATCGTTTGTATAAGAGGATGCCTTATTGCTAGACAGTAATCTCTACTAGGGAACCTAGTAGGATTTAGGAAAGGTAATGTATGAATGTAAAGTTAAAAATAATAATTTTGGAGATAATAAAGAAAATGTAGCGTGCATTGCTACCAGATATTAAATAGTTAATTAATTTCTACACTCTTTGAGCCAGGTCGCCAAATTTTAGGAAATATAATGAAACTGTTCTGAGAAATATTTTGTCGTCGAAAAACAGCTCAAAAGGCTGAAATTGGGAGATGGAATTTTGTTCGACATTATAATTTTACAATATAAACGAAATTGAAGTGTCTGTCTGTGATTTCAAATAGTTCTTTGCTAAGCTAGTCTCATGCTGCTGTAACGATTTTAATGAGACTTTTCCATGAAGATAGATAATTTAATTGAAATTATTAGATGAATTTTATGAAATATTTCGCCGGATTTAGCGAGATAATAATTGTTGTTTTTGCATGGGTTATTAATCTAATGGCTTAACAGATTTTAATGGGCAGGATTAAGATTAATGCGAAATAAGCCCGTTTTAGCAACTTTATGTCACCTTATTCCCAACCTATAAAAAATAAAGATATCCAAAAACTTTTCACTTGTATAACCGTTTAGTAAGAACCGGGTAATCATTGAAAAGCGATAGAACATCAGGCCCATAATATATTTCAGATGAAGTGGACCCTTGAAGGGTTCAATCAGAGTTACAAATGGAAGATGTCGGACCCAAGTTATTGATAGCTCTATTTATATAAAAAAAAGGAATAAACTAGTATATTTATTTTAGCCTGACCTTATTTGGATCGCTTATTTAATTTCGTATTTGGCAAACGTTTTTGGTAACTATTTATTTGGTGAAATACAAGTGATCTAAATAGTAACTACGTAAAATAGTAATTCTAAATTGTATCCTAGCTGTAGTTTTTTATGTAGATATACATATTTCTATAGCTTATTAATCTGATATATAAGCTACATCACTGCTAAGTATCATCAAGATCCGTTCAGTTGTTTCGTGCGGAATGGTAACTAACATACATACACAACTGCTAAGTATCATTAATATTCGTTTAGTAGTTTTCGTGCGAAAGAGTAAATTACATACATCCGTACATTCTTATAAACTTTCGCGTTTGCAATATTAGTAGGGATACCAATATCAAAAATTTACAGAAGAAAATATATAAAACTTCTGCTATCAATAAATTTTATCAGCCTAGACTGCACTTGCAGTAAAACATTAGTTAAAACTAGGAGAAGTATAAATAACGTTTAAAATTCGTTTTCAAATTCTAAAATACTCGGGTAAAGTTAAACGCAAGAAAACAAAGGTCGCGTTCAGTCTTGCGAGAGCTGGAAATTTTCCTCCACTGGCATATTATCTCAATGTCCACTGGTCTTAATTTTTGTTTTATTAGCTTCAATGATGGATGGTTTACAAGGTAAAAGTATAAAAATTGGAAAAAACTAATGGCAAATACGACCAGGATAATATTGATGTTATTTGATGGTTCTTTTATTAACATTTCAGTCTATTTTATAAAACACTAGCTTTCCGCAGGCGGCTCCGCCCGCGGTTTCAAAAGAAAACTCGCATAGTTACTCGTGGATAATGTAGCTTTCGAATGGTGAAATAATTTTTAAAATCGGTCCAGTAGTTTATGAGCCTATTCATTACAAACAAACAAGCAAACAAAAGTTTCCTCTTTATAATATTATTAGTGTAGATGGAGCTTACTATGAGGTACCTTTAATAATACTCATTATTATATGATCTATCAAGAGATCATTCCTCAGATATCTAACATTATGTATATTGAATGCCGCATAATATTTTTTTTATTTGTACTAAATAATCTTATCTTCTTCTTCTTATATATAAAAATGAATCGCAAAATGTGTTGGTAAGCGCATAACTCGAGAACGGCTGAACCGATTTCGATAATTCTTTTTTTATTATATTCCTTGAAGTACGAGGATGGTTCTTATGTAGAGAAAACGTAAACATGTACCACGGGCGAAGCCGGGGCGGACCACTAGTTCCTAATATCTTTGTCATAAAAGGTAGCTGAAGTTTTTTAGACTGTCGCTTCTTATTTGTGCTCGCACGTTTTCCTTCCTTCTACCTACATATTTTAAACGTCAATATAACGCAAATATTCTAATACATTTAGATGGAATGGTTTCCAACACCATTGAAACCTCAAATACCCATGAATATTAAAATAAGAGCGTATCAAACGCGGGCCGCTTACAAGACGGGCCGATATGAATAATTCAAGTTGATATCATTTAAAATTATGATCCAGTATTATAAATGGTTCACGAAACTTCAGTGTTGATAACGTTGTGTTAAGTTTGCTTTGATAGTATATATTACTAGATTTCCGCCCGCGGCTTCGCCCGCGTTTGCAAAGAAAAACCCGCATAGTTCCCGTTCCCGTGGGATTACCGGGATAAAAACTATCCTATGTGTAAATCCAAGTTACCTTCTATATGTGTGCTAAATTTCATTGTAATCGGTTCTGTAGTTTTTACGTGAAAGAGTAACAAACATCCATACATCCATACAAACTTTCGCCTTTATAATATATATATTATATATTATATATAGAACTTTTAGGGTGCTTTTCCACCTGCAATAATGTGCGGGGATGTGTAGTGAGGAATGTGTTTGTAAATAACCAATAGTATCGCTACAAACGACAACGCTTCCAACTTCAAACTTAATGAAATGATATGATTGGTTTCTATGATGATGATGGAAAGATTAACAATTTTGGGAACAAAAATGCGTAGGCCCTAACGAGGTGTGTTATTTATAAATTGATCACTAAGTTTTGGGTTAAAGCCCACGCGATTTATCTTACGCTCGATCTTTGTATGCTTGTGAAGCAAAATGTATGCTTTAGTAACATGATAACAAACAGAAAATATATAATGTAATACCACAGATAATATATACTATGTAATACCAGTCTGTTAAGCCTTCTATTGTTAGCCAGCAAGCTTACTTTCATATCATTTTAATAGAAGACAGTTGAAAACTAAAATATGTACTTTTACATTAAAACCCTTAAATTGTCACCCCTAGATAACTTGTGTTTATAATGTCCAAATTTGGAGGATGTATTGGAATTAGGATAGAAAAGAGGAAAATGAAAAAAAAATTAAAAATTTTAATTTTTTTCTATTGTTTTCGCTATGTCACATAAAACGGACATTGCCAATTATATGTACATGTTCGAACCGTCACATATAACGGACATTGCACATTATTCCTGCAACCGTGGTACATGAATACAATGGACATTTTCAACTCTGTAATTCAAAATTATTATCAAATTATAATTATGGACGATCTAGAATAAGCTTTTCAAACATCTGTCTTAAAATGTTGCTTAAAACTTTAACGATATCGTTAAAAATAATGGATTTTAAAAAACGACACTACCAAAAATCACAGCCTAAGAATATGCTAAGAATTAGAATAGAAATAGTATTACATATCCTGCGAACTCATCTAATACACCAAGATAGCCCTCTTCCCATTTCTTATATTGTACAGATTGAAATGTGTTTGCTTCATCGTATGCAAAGGAGTGGTATACCATGCCTGAAGTACCAAAACGAACAGGAAATTTAAATCACTTTTTTTGGATTCTTTGGCATATAATATATCCATTTTCTGCCAGTTTTTTTTTAATTTGTAAGGTGTTATTATTTAAATTTTCAAACATTGGGTGGTATTTCTGGTAAGTAACATGATGCTGTGACTGAAGAACTACTGAGAAGTAGGGAAGATTCATCTCGCACCTCATGTTAGGCTGTAATTCTGCAGCAATAATATTTTGTTGGTGGTAAAAATTCTGACTTTTTGGGTCTTCATTGTGTCTCAAATCAATATGTCGTATAATTCCGAAGGTATGTTGCTGGGGGTAAATGATTGACACTATTATCATATCCTGTAGGTCTACATTTCCTTCGAAATCGACATCTCAACTCAACGCCAGACTCTTCAACTTCCGCCAGATGTAGTTAGGGGATTTTTTATTGATTGCCAAGTCATGCTCCTGTAAAATATAATAAAAATAGAGAAAAATATATCAAAATGATTCCGTTGCAAATGGAGGGCCTTATTGGCAACGTCCATTACATAGGACATGTGAAGAATACCCTAGTATATACTCCAAGTTGTCAACGTCCGTTTTATGGGACATCGTATATAAACTAATATTTTTATACCAAATATTGTAAAATATGTAAAAATTATGTCAAAATACTGTACTTACAATCGTATTCTAACTAATAATATAACATTATAAGCAAAATAGCCAAAATACTTACAGTTATTATCAATTTTATCAGAAGAGTCAAGAGATCCGTTTTTTGCAATTTTCAAATGGTCACCATCCGCGACTGTACATGGTTTTGGTAAAAAAACCTGCATGTACGCGAAGGACATAGCTAGTCCCTTCCCAATATACCAATTAGCGAAGCTTAGGTCTGCCATAACAGCGCCAGCATGTGTGTAAATACTATGTCCTTTAAAACGGACGAAATCAATTTAAGGGATAAACACCGTTGTTTCATATGAAATTTTCAGAACCTAGATAGTGGTATAATATTTCAGCCCCTGTTTCACTATTCCATTATTAAGATATTTAAGTGCTTATAATGAATCCTATGAAACCTAAACTTTTATTGTGTATCTAAATACATTAGTCATTATTTTAATGTAATAAAAGTTACTGTTTGAATTTGATTTATGTATAGGCTATAAATTTATAAAGAATAGAAAAAATTCGATCACGAGGCGGGACTCGAACCCGCATCCTTTGACTCCTTTGAATTTACTCTATTCTTTCAGTTTTATGTGTCTAAGGGACACACTATATTTATAAAGCATTTGATGCCATAAAACCAAACACATCAAATTCAATGAATAGGCTATTTGTCTTACATCCCTACGGATCCACTTGATTCCCTTAAAATCTTCTAGTAATAAGAACGTAGGTATATTCTTCCTCTTCCACTATAACGAGAAATTGTTAAAGTTTCAAAACTTTTACCACTTTGAGAAATCTTCAAACAGAACTTGTAACAAACCGCAGTTTTAAAAGGGAATTTTTTTGAATTATGCGAAAGCGCTATCTCATACAAAATTTATAAGATGGCGGCACGAATGGCTGCAGAATGATCATTACTATGCTGTGGGTCATCATTTTATACCAAGTGTATGAAAACCTTGACATTATAGCGGTTTCAGGATGTAGGTTAGGCGATTGAGATTTTAGAAATACTTATTTAATAGTAACTTTACTCGTGTAGGTGCAATTTTCTATATTAAATCATTATACCAGAATAAATTACATTTCCCAACGCGTAGAATCAACAATGCTAAAAACAGTGTAATATTTATGACTATTAAAATATATAATACAATACCGGACGATTTCAAGGAACTACCAGTAAATCTTTTCAAAAATAAACTGACGAACTGGTTAATGGTAAAACAATTTTATGACATTGAACAATTTATGACATTGAAATAGTGTAAACTGAATTGTGAGTGATATAATCGTGTAAATTGTAGTGTGTTCGTGTAATTGTGAAAATTGAATTGTGTAAATAATTAGATTAATTAACTTTCTTTTTTAATATTTGCACACCCAATCGATGGGTAGAATGTATTAGCCACATATTATTGTAATTAAAATTTAAAACATCTATAATTTGTAACTACATTCTTGCAAATAAATATCATTTGAATTTGAATTTCATATAAATTCGTTAGCTATAATACATTTTAGAGTAATGCCTTCTTACGACTCAAGCTGCTGTTCGAATTTTATTAAGGTCTATTTCATTTCAACGTTGATTTCAACAAAACAAAATATTGAACATTCTTACTGTCTACACAATATATAAACAGTAATTTAAGTCGTACGGAAGGACGCAAATCAGTCCGTTGACAATTTAATAAAATTCTGATGTGTACTATTTCTATACATCCACTGAAAACAGCATAATCGACAGAAAAACCTTTATTCTACCCCACTTTCCCCCTAAATGTCAAATCTCTAAACCGCGGATTTATAACCGTTTCAAATGTTAATTTATTCCGAGTGTCAGTCGTCCTATAAATGGACGAAAAGCAGCAATCTAATTTATTTTAAATGTAATAACGTTTTTTATTGAAAAAGCAAATCGAAGTCTGAGTTGTATCATATCTAGAAGACGTATTTAGGTTAAGTCAGAAAAATATCAAAGAGATTTTGTAATAGGTAGGTATATTATATTGACAAACGGAAAGCTAATTAAAAAATTAATCATTCATGTTATTATTATAATATAATATTGGCACTTTAAACGTTGTTAAATGTATAATTGAAGCTCGAATCCAAATACCTATAAATATCAAAGTTTATAGAGATAACTTGTTATCATTTACTAGCTGTGCCGTGCGGTTTCACCCGCATTGCTCCATTCTTGTTGGTCTTAGCGTGATGATATGCCTATAACCTTCCTCGATAAATGGGCTATCTAACACCGAAAGAAGTTTTCAAATCAGACCAGTTAGTTTTCAAATCAGACCAGTAGTGTCTGAGATTAGCGCGTTCAAACAAACAAACTTTTCAGCTTTATAATATTAGTATATATTTCAAAATTCTCTCTCTGTGTTTTAATTAACATTTACGGTTTTCATTCAACCCGAATATCATCAAAGTTGTTTCATACGAAATTAGAACTATATTCTAATCTATGAATTTTTTACAGAAACACACACAAAATAGCAGTCTTTTCATGTTTCAATGGGCTGCTGGCAATGGGCTTGCTAAGTAAACAGGTAAGGTCGAGAGGGTCAGTGTGGGCCATGGCTGCGGTCGTGAAGGTTAAGCGTCGCTTGCTCCAGACAACATTTGGATGGGTGAAGAGATGATGTGTTAAAATGTGTTATATGTATTCAGGATTTTAATGGAACTACTAATAATAGAAATAAAGATCGTTTGCTTCTGTTCATTTTGTTTTATTTAAAAATTCCTTTATGTTAATTTTATGCAAGTTTAATAAACACCATTCATAAAACAAAATAATTCTTATCGATAGGTAACCTATTAAATATTTTAAACAGGGTGATGATAATTTCGTACATTGTAGACGTAGACAATATCATTCGTAAGTATTTACTTAGTTTCCGAACTTCAATAAAATTCACAATTTATTAAAGCGCATTACTATTCTCGTTTTCCATTTTCGCTGAATACGTCTGACGATTCATTAAAATTCCAGAGCTCTTCGGAACTTGATGAAAATTGGCACAAAGGCAAAAAACTCTTCAAAGTAGACACATTTTATTGATCAATTAGAGCTCCCATCCATTACAAGTTATGAGATCTTTTATTAGAAGCTTTATATCCGAGTGGCTTTATGATTCTATAAAACTGGAGATATTGCCAAACAGCATTGTGGGGTCCGTGTTAATGTGGGGCCCTTATTTTATTACTTTGTATATTCATAAAACGAATCTATAAGATTGATCTGAAATCACGTATCCAAGATGTGTAAATGTTGGAATGCAACCTGCATTCTATAACATTATTCTATAAAATATATAGAATTTATTTTCATGAGAATGCGTTGAAATTTGTTTAAAATGCGATTCCATAGCGTTGCCTGGTCCTTTGGACATATCAAACTGATTTGAATAATTTATAACGATACATTAATTTATTGAGCACGAACAGAGATCTGCTTATTTATTTATTATTATAGTGCATAGGTTTCACAGCTAGACTTTCACTTAAAGTCATGATAATTTTCTGTGTAAAGTGACTGATCAAACTTTACGGAAATTCATTTTAACATCGAAATTATTATTAATACAACATACATTTTATACTGTAACCAGACTTCTTATTATACTATTTAATTGTATGTATTACACTGTTAACCATTACCAGACTTGTATATTATTTTGTTTCTAAGCTTTATTCCCACACAAAATAAATCACGTCCCACGCAATTCCTTTATATTATTTGAAGAATACATCCCTGGGGCCCCATAATCCTAAATACGCGCCTGTCTACAGACAGACGTGCGAATCGTTATCTATTAGTTTTCCACAACACGTGAATCGGGTCAAATGTAATGACACACGATCACGTAACGTAGAGATTTCTGTTTTCTTGTGATATTGACTGGTGCCTCTTCACTTCTATGTACTAATATTATAAAGCTGAAGAGTTTGTTTGTTTGATTTTTTGAACGCACTAATCTCAGGAACTACTGGTCCGATTTCAAAAATTCTTTCGGTGTTAGATAGCCAATTTATCGAGGAAGGGTAAAACTGCAGGGCATAGCTAGTATAATATAAAACTAGCTATGCCCAGCGGTTTTACCCGCAGTGCTCCGCTCCTGTGAGTCTTAGCGTGATGGTATATTGCCTTACTCGATAAATGGGCTATCTAACACTGAAAGAATTTTTAAAATAAGACCTCTAGTTTCTGACATTATTCAACCTTACACACAAACACTTTAGCATTATAATAAAGGTTTAGAGATACAAAGACGAAGCTCTAGTGTGGTTGATAATAGACTTCTGTACGTATAAATGTAATAAAATAGGATAGTAAGAAAGTTTATAGCCAGCAATATGGCTACAATGTATAACGTTTTATACATGAACTTTATAAGTATTATATTCATAGATTTTTTAAATCATATGCGCACTTATACATTGTTCATCTTGACGTCATTTTGAGTTTGATTTTTAGTTGTTTTAAACACTATTTAATGAGATTATGACAGTTACAATTATTGGTGAAGAAATCGGATGTAAACCCGTACCTACTTAAAATATAGATATTAAATTAAAAAACTTTGCTTGATTATAATTAACGCTCTACATTTAATGCTCTATTAATTAAGGTTCGAATAACACATTAATATATTTTTATATGGTAAACTAAATATTTGTAGTAAGATATAGGTACATTATACATCCACCCGAAAACATTACTCTATCAGTCGGACAAATACTTACACAAATACAAATACTTCCGGATTTTTTATACATTACTAGTGGTCCGCCCCGGCTTCGCCCGTGGTACATTTTTCGCAATAAAAGGTAGCCTATAGATAGGGAGGCGAAGAGGGGAATTTTCTGCAATACTCGAGCGTGGCAGTTTAAGATATGAGAGATACCTTAGACCTAATAGAACAAACTCTTTCACTATTTAGCTCTATATGTAGTGACGCGCGCCTAGGATAGACGATCAGATTAGTAAAAAAAAATCGATAGTCTGAAATCCTCGAGCGCGTCAGATTAAGATATTGGGGGTTGATTTTAGTGTTTTAAGACTAAATTTAATTAATCTGACCATAAGTCCTTGACGCCGCCGAGTTATAGGGTCGCGAACTTGTAAAAAAAAAACGTTAACCCGGCATTCTCGAGCGCGATTTTTTTTATTTTTATTTTGAAGAATATAATCTAAAACTTACTAAAAACACAAAATCTGCAGGTTTCCGCATGACCGGAAGTCTGGAGGAGCCATTTCGTCTTCCGAAAAACGCGTTGCAGCATATAAGTCGCGAACTTTACTTTTTCAAAAAAAAAAGTTTAAATAAACAAAAAAGGTAATTTTATTTTACAAAAAAAGGTCTCTTTTCATTTTTGTCAAAAGTTTAATTTTTTTTTACTTGAAGCATCATAAAAACTCAATCTCCCGGTTTTTTGAGTATATCTCGAAAACTGAGGGTGGTAAGAAAAATTGATATGAAATAACGATGATTAAAAAAAAGAAACCCACAAACCTTTTTCGGTCAGATTAAGAGAACCCACCAACATTTTTATCAGATTAAGAAAATATGCTTTCAGGATACCTAGATAAACCTCCCCTATGAAAATCTGACGCGCTCGAGTATTTCAAAAGGACTTTTTTTTTCTGCATTTTCAAAAATTCATCGTAACTTATCGTCATGCCGTAATTGTCAGTTTTTTTAAGGGGAGCTTTCTTGGGGCCTAATTAACACCCCTTCCGAAAATCTGACGCGGTCGAGTAAATTTTTTTTGTGCATTTTTGACGAATTTATATGCCTAGCCCCACCACGCAAACCGGCAGATTAGTATACCGTTGTTATCAGAGGCACTTGGGGCATACGTAGTATGAATATCTGACGCGCTCGAGAGCAAGTAACTGTCTTTTTTACATTTTTGAAAATCCGTACACGCCAAACCCACCGCTAAAATGGTTTTTACCATAGAAGCTTTTCTTTTCGAAATTATTTTCTCTTTCGATTTTGATAAGTCTCGACGACGCCGTTGAATTACGCCATTTAGCTACCTCGCCTCCCTATCTACTATGTCCTTTCTCGGGTATCAAAATATCTCCGTACCAAATTTCATGGAAATTGGTTGAGTAGTTTAGGCGTGATTGAGTAACAGACAGACAGACAGACAGAGTTACTTTCGCATTTATAATATAAGTATGGATTATAGTAAGAGAAGATTTTCCATGTAGAGTATCATAAAAGGATTAGTATTCTCTCGATAATTCGGCCAAGCGTTAAGTTCATTGCTTCAAGGCGATGTTAGCTTGCTACAAAGATGACTTGAATACTTGAATAGATAGTTGCATGGACTGGAATAGTCTCGGGAATATCCTGCTTCAACTATTACCATCTATACATAATATAATAAATCTGTAGAAGGGTCAATTCTGTACCTACAGTGAAAATATTGAAAAAATAAATAGCAGGGGGGTGTTACTGGATCGATACAAAGCCCAGATATGTGATTAAAAAAATTTTTGTCTGTCTGTCTGTCTGTCTGTATGTTCAGGCATCACGTGAAAACTAACGGTTCGATTTCAATGAAACTTGGTATAATTATACATTATTATCCTGGGCATAAAATAGGATACTTTTTATCCCGGAAAAATACGTAGAAAAAAAATCTTAATTTTTCTTAATTTTTCCGCGCGGACGGAGTCGCGGGCGGAAGCTAGTAGATAATAATACTAACTATTACTAAGCTAGATGCAATAAGGGAAACTTTGATAGTATAGATGGATGTGTAATAAGCCAGGATACGGATGAAATTTACTATACCTAGATATGTACCTATATTTGTATTTTAAATTACTTTACGTATGTAGAGAAGAATAGAATAGAATAGAATAGAATAGAAACACATTTATTCCCAAAAAATGATACAGTAGGTACATTAAATCACAGTAAGAAGATATTTTGATTATATTTTCTGGTATGTGTCACATATGATTCATATTTTTGCTCAGCAGTACCATCTTTATTAAAAGTTAAATGTAATGGGTACATATTTCAAAGGCTCTTAAGACTCCAATAAAATAAGTTCAAAGCCAGAATTGCTTATAGAACAGCAAGTACACAATAGGTACAGAATATAGGTATTATTTGCCTTTTGTCTAATAGGTATGTACTACTTTCTTTGTTGTCTCAGGTAAAAGATTTACATTGAGATTCATCCAATCGTAGTTATGTATCTAAGCTGAAATAGAACGTACTAATAGTAAGTTTTCGGGTAAAGGTGACCCTGGCTTTGATTTTTTTTCGGTATTGTGTAATTCTTCTTTGTGATACAAAGAAGAGACGGCGATAAACTCCGCAGTTGCTCTTTTGAGATCATGTCTATTTTAAATTTTAATGTTACATAGTATAAAGTACCTACATATCAAAATAATGATGCCAAAGAACTGTCCTGTGGTTCTTAAGCGAGAACATTCCTCATTATAGAGAACTTTTTTAAAAGCTTTTTTGTCTGAAAAAGTTATATATGTTACAGTCAAAACCCTGAACCAGTCAATAACCTTATTGACCGGTAAAATAGTCAATAACGTTATTGATTAAGGGCGTCGGTCAATATCCTTATTGACTGTTTTTATCTGACGAATAATAATAATCATTAACGTTATTTACTTATTTTACCGGTCAATAAGGTTATTGCAGACTGGTTCATGGTTTTGACTGTAGCATATATAATTTCAATAAAATTAAGGTTTTATTGAATATAAATAAGATACTAACCTGGCTTGATACATGACATGCCACATGCTCCATCGCACAAGCATTTTTTCTTCTTACTTTTACAGTCTTCATCTGACGAACACTTCCGAAGACATTTCTGGCCCTGAGGAATATTAAAGTCATTAATATTTTTATTAAATTTTGTTGAACTTAGTTTTATTAGCGATATTATCAGTTTTATTTTTTTGAAGCAAATGTCAAGTTAAGTAAATACACACTTGCTATGAAACTACAGCTGCAGTTTAGATTTGTGTGTAAATATTGCTGTTAAATGACTACTAATCTCTTTTTACTAGGCTTAACTTTTATAATTTTGACATTATACAGAGAAGATTGCTTAATTGCATTTCAAAGTACCTACACATAATAATATTATGTAGTACCTATCTATAAACTACAAACAAACATTTACCAGCTAACATTTTGCTGTGTCTGTATGTTCTGGCTAATCTAGAAATCGCTTAAATCGATTTCTTTTAGGTTTGCTTGCAGAAGCCTTATAAGTATTAACTCAGGTACTAATCGTACCTTAATTGACATAAAAATAGACAATATTTATACGGTGTATTTACATCATACGAACATAGAGCTAGGGCAAGAGCATTCTTTCGTGATATTTTAGTGTAAACGAATACTCGAATTCAGTGTTGTTCAGTATTAGAACATTGCAACTAAGAACAACGAAAGAATGCTCTACGCGTCTTTACACTAAAAGAAGTTGACATAGTGGGGTTAGAATGAGCATTCGGTCGTTTGATGTAAATGCACCGTAACACTTACTAATAAAGTAGCCTGTTCTTCATCTCTAGGGCACTGTGCGGAGGGCGAATTCCGCGGGTTCTTATAGATCCGACCGTCATCGTCAGCGTCCGCACGACTCGGTGTCGTGTCGTCCTCGTCGTCGTCGTCGTCTGTCGTGGGGGAGGGGAGGGCGGATACTGGAAAGAGAGACAGTTTAGTTTTAGATGTCTATATGATTAAATAACAATTAATAATACTCTACATTTCCACTTAATATTACCTATAAAATATGTAAAAGTAACTCGTGTCTTTTATTTTTATTCATAAACTATATTACATAACTATATAAACTATATTTTTTGCCAAAAAACAAAAAAAATCATGGGAGTGAACTAAGAGATGAAAATATGTAGAGCTGTCACGCAAAAGCGTGAAGTGATCGCTAGAGAAACGTGGCCGATAACTCGTGTACCTATATTTATAATATAAAATACTAAAGTTTGTATTAATATTGTTTAGTTCCGATTGTGTAGGTACTTGAAAGAATCTTGCTCCAGCGAGCCATAAAATTTAGTTTTAGACAGTGAAACGTTTAATGGTCATTGTTTATCTTGTCAGATTGGCCTAAATCATTGAAAGAAGTGATGTATTTTTATGAAGTTTCTGTGTATTCGGTTCGTAAACTATTTTATACCCCTAAGTGATAAGGGCGTAAAATTTGCCACGTCAGCGGTCAGCCAGTAAATCTATAATAGTTAATAACTTGCTACGAGCCGGGTTGATCATAAAACAATAATTTATCGTTTGGCAGGACACAGAAAACCACTCTAAAACTCGTAAAGTTAACTAAATAATAACTTTATGTGAATTAACAAGAACAAAGAGTTAAAATAAAATTGTGTTCAATTGTACATAATTATATAGGTTAAAAAACTATCCAATTAAAAGCCTAGCCTATTTATTAAATCGCGTCAATCAACAAAAAATTTAGTAAATGGAGTAAGACCATATAAAAAATATGTTATAATATTTCCACTTTTCTAATTTTATTACTATCTACCTTTAACAATATTATGGAACCATTTTATCTTCAAACTAAAACATTTATTTATTAAATTAGACTTCTTCTAGAGGTACTTCTGGATCGTCATAACATATTTTTAACATTTACCACCGATTCGGAAAGCAGTATCTATGGAGAAGAACCGGCAAGAATCTCCATAATTGCTCTTTCTTCAAGATCAGCTTACAAGCATAAAATACATTATTCCTTTATTCCGATATATGTGTCCTTAGCACTATTAGGGCTTAATACATAATTAATAGACGCTCTTATCTCTATTGTTATTTTAGTCTAGACGAGCTTGTGTACGGCTTCTGTCTTCAGTAATATTTCAGAGTTGTTAGGTTCCTTGATTGAATTAGGTTGAAGATATTTTTTTTTTTTTATGAAATTAGAAGGCAAACGAGCAGACGCCTTGCCTGATGGTAAGCTAAGTGCGCCGCCAATAGACTACCGCAACTGATGTTACGGGTGTTGCCTACTAGAAGAGGGAAATGGACAAGATATAGGGTAGAATAGGATATGCCATATTTGATTAATTATGTTAAATTTTGGTTGTTATCCATACTTATACTTATTAATATTATAAATGCGAAAGTAACTCTGTCTGTCTGTCTGTCTGTTACTCAATCACACCTAAACTACTGAACCAATTTTCATGAAATTTGGTATGGAGATATTTTGATATCCGAGAAAGGACATAGGCTATCCCGGAAAAATGACGCAATCCTAGAAATCACACGGGAACGGGAACTATGCGGGTTTTTCTTTGACTGTAGTATATAATATACCGTATAAAACATAATGTTATCATGTTTTATTACCTACTACAATGATTAAATTCAACCTAAAGGTATAGCTGAAATTTCAATATTTTAGATCTTCGTAAATCACTAACAGAAGTCAGAACATAAATAATTTGTAAAATATAATATAATGTAAATAAGAGATGTTAAATTTGAAATGCAAGCAACAACACGTGTAAAAGCTAGTATAATAGAATTAATTAGGGCACAAATGTTGCCATATTAGAATTGATCAATAAAAAGATGTGCTGCGTCGACGTGCATTTGATAAGGTTGCGATGTCTGTGTCATAATAAGCGATTTATTAAAAAGTATTAATTAAGTATATGTTCATATATTTAGGTACCTACATCAAATCTCTAAAGTTAATAAATATATATTATAATTAGACATGATAGAGATGAACTCTAGCTCTCATAAAAGTTTGGTTTTCATATCTTTTCGGTACATCCAAACTATTATTTAATATTATAAATGCGAAAGTAACTCTGCCTGTCTGTCTGTTACTCAATCACGCCTAAACTACTGAACCAATTTGGTATATGGAGATATTTTGATACCCGAGAAAGGACTTAAGCTACCTTTTATTGCGAAATATGTACCACGGGAGAAGCCGGGGCGGACCACCAGTAATAATATATTTAAGATTAATTTGTCACAGAATAAGTGTAAATAGGCTACATTCCCTTTGGCGAACGTATCTGTAGAAAGTATCTTACTGCGGCTATAGCACCTTATTTAGATATATAGAGCTTTTAAGGGCCCTTAGTAGGTGAACACGGCAAAATGGACTGTTTTCTATGAGCTATAATTGAAAATATTGAAGTTTTTTCGAACTGAAATTTCTAATATGTATTACAGAACGTATAAGTGATGGGATGACTGTTTCCAAAACACGATTGGAAAAATTTTGCTCGATAAAAAAAAATCCTGAAGTTACCTCTAAAATATCATATAAATACTCATTACAACCGTATTTTACGATAATAATTGGTATAAAATCATAAATACATAGGTATTTACCTTCTCGATTTCGTGACTGTTTTAGATTTAGAAAATACTAAATATTTTCATTCACTTTTTGATAAAAATGTGAATGGCGCTTACGATTTTTAGTTTCGAGCACATTGATTCCATACTAAACGCGGACCCCCTCACCGCTTACCTCAGGCCCGAATAGCTGAATTTTCGCTGACCGCCTAACCCCCCTTAACCTGTCTTTTTCATTGAAGTCGGAAGCTTAAACTGCCACAAAAAATCTGAAAATAAAGCGTGATGCCCTTAACCTAATCTAATATTTCCTAAAGCTTATGACATGTTAAATGTTTAATACAAATAGGTAATACTAAATCGCGTCGCTCATCACACAATCTTAATTGGAGTGTGCGAACCACTTTTACCCGGAAGGCGATATCGTCACGCTATTCAGACTAGATAGGAAAACTATGTATATTTATAGCTTTATCATATATTATGGTATATAATGGTATATTTAAAAATTATTTGAATATTTGGACTTTTTTGATATGTAAGGCAAATTTTGTTTAAAAGAAAATCAAAAGAATTGATGAATCTGATGTTTATTTAAATCTGTATTTAAATAAACAACAGAGATCAACAGATTTAAGTGAGTTAAATAATAACAGAAACAAAAAAATAGATAACCTTAAAAAAGAAACCTCCCTGTATTCACTTTTAATTGTTGTTAAAACAAATATGATACTAAAATAAACACCTGTTTTCATGCTGTGAAAAATAATGGTGAGCATAACGTTCGAACCAAAGGAGTCTTAATTAAAAGATAAATATAAAAAGGAATGAAAAAAAAATGTCGGATAATATTTTTTACTTATTCTTCAGTTATAATTTCGCCAACGCAGCCACAGAGCCAATTTAAGCTATTTTTAAACATACATCAGCAATAACGAACAAGGTATTAAAATTGCTAGCAAGATTGATTTTCTAGAAGTTTCTCGAATATTATATTTTTTCATACGATATTTCACAAATTACTTTTATAACGTTTATCAACTAGCTTTCCGCCCGCGGCTTCGCCCGCTTAAAACCTAAAACCTTTAAGGGATTACTGGAACACATTTACATACACACAGAATATCTTGAATTAAATAATCCTATTTTTAATACTTTATTATATTGTAATATCCATACTAATATTATAATGCGAAAGTAACTCTGTCTGTTTGTTAATCACGCCTTAACTACTGAACCAATTTGCATGAAATTTGGTGTAGAGATATTTTGATACCCGAGAAAGGACATAGGCTACTTTTTACTCCGGGACATAGGATAGGTTTCGTCACGGAAATCCCACGGGAACGGGAACTATGCGTGTTTTTCTTTGACTGCGCGGGCGATGCCGCGGGCGGTAAGCTAGTATTGTATAACTTTTAATATTATGTACAAACGTCGCAGACGACAGCTAGTTATGAATAGTTATTAAACCTCTTATTCACCTAAGATTTTCATCTAAGAAACAAAGCGAAACACCATTTAATATTTGCTCCGTACCTTAAATAGGTATTTGTGTAAGAAACTTTTAATATTGTACAGATTCACAAACTTTATTCATTCATAAGACTTGTTTCTTGATTAATAATAAACGTAATCTTGCTTAAATATTAAATCCAATCTTACAAAAAAGTACTATTAATGTAGCCCTGCAGTGCCCGTAGATTAAACTATCAATACTTATACCCATTATTATATATAGATAACTGTAGAAATAAACACTTATATCATTTTTTGCTAAATAATAGAACTAAAAAGGTGAAAAAAAGATTAATCTCCATTTTTAACGTCTTAAAACTTCTTTACAATATAAATCTTTTGATAAATTAGAATTCATAGTTCTAAAATCATAGCGAATTTCTAATATAAAAATGAATCGCAAAATGTGTTGCGCATAACTCGAGAATGGCTGAACCGATTACGTTAATTCTTTTTTTATAATATTCATTGAAGTACGAGGATGATTATTGGAGAGAAAACGTAACCACGGGCGAAGCCGGAGCGGACCGCTAGTAAGTTATAAAAATTGATAGAGTTAGAATCGTTGCCAACGTATTTAATGGAAGTAGGTTAAAGACGAATAGATAATTAAAAAAATAAGAGCTATTTTATAAACTTATAATATTTATCGAAGTAACAAGATTACGCATAGATTATAAAAATAACAAGATTACACATTTATTCAGCATCTTTTTTATTCATACTTTCAGGCCGCATTTTAAAAGCAAGAAAATATCTTTCAATGCTCGAACGCGAAATGTTAAATGCAAAATTTTCACAGAGAGTAACACTCCCTCTAATAAAGCCGTGAATGAGCCCTCTGTGAGGACTGGCCTTGAAGTCAAGAACTAGTTAAGAAAAAGGTTCTACATTTTCATTAAAACCTAGCGTTTAGTAGATTTTTTAACCTTTAGTGTTTCAGGTTTTGCTTTTAATTATTAGAATATTAGATTATACCAATTTAATATTTATATCACACATAGTATAAAACAAAGTCGCTTTCTCTGTCCCTATGTATGCTTAAATCTTTAACACTATGTAACGGTTTTTGATACGGTTTTTTTAATAGATAGAGTGACTATTCAAGAGGAAGGTTTTAGTAAATAATTTATTAGGTTTTAGACAACGCGGGCAAAGCCGCGGGCGGAAAGCTAATTTTTATCACATTTGTATAAAAAGATTATTACTATCAGAAGAAGTTAAGAAAGTTTTACGACGGTAAATATCTATGATTGAAGAACAAATTGGAAAAGTTATAGTCTAATTATACTCGTAATAGAAATATCGTAAAAACTCATAATTTTCTTTCGATAACAGCTATTATATTATACTTTGAAGGTTTTCTTTTGTAACTGATATCATTTTATTAACTACAGTTATTTAATAACTCAATAGTTTTCAAAACTCAAACTCAAACTCAAACATTTATTTATTCAATTAGACTTCTTCGAGAAGCACTTTTGAAACGTCAATACATATTTTTATCATTTACCACCGATTCGGAAAGCAGTATCTATGGAGAAGAATCGGCAAGAAACTCCATAGTTGCTCTTTTAAATCATTTCAGTATTACAATTTAATTTTACAAAATATGTAAGTAACCGTACATCATATACAAAGAAAGAAAGTTTAATCTTTAATAACATTACGTAGAGCTATCTATAGACATTTTCCAATTTAGACAGTATAAATACATGTATATACTTTCAGTATTCAGTCTTATTTTACTCGTTATAAAATTAAAAAAAAATAAATCACGTAAATTTCCTAATGGCAACCCTGACGATAGGAATTCTGCCAACGCGGTTCAAATTTAAAAAGGTTTAAATATTGGCAATATTCGGAGATCGTTCTAGAACATTTTAAATTCAAATCAGGTAACGGAAAAACGGAATCAATTCAAGTTTTATGCGTTTTATCGAAGATTCTCACTGCATCTTGCAGCTCCCGGACGATTTGAAACGTGTGCAATGGAATATGCATTTATTGTAAAAACTAGTTTCCGCCCGCGACTCCGTCCGCGCGGAAAAATTAAGATTTATATTTTTCTACGTATTTTTCCGGGATAAAAAGTATCCTATATTATGCCCAGGATAATAAGGTATAATTATACCAAGTTTCATCGAAATCGAACCGTTAGTTTTCACGTGATGCCTGAACATACAGACAAACAGACAGACACACAAAAAAATTTTTAATCACATATTTGGGTTTGGTATCGATTCAGTAACACCCTCTGGTATTTATTTTTTCAATATTTTCAATGTACAGAATTGACCCTTCTACAGATTTATTATATGTATATTATATAGATATTTTAGTTGAAGCTTTTTAACCGATTCCGCTGGAAAGATATAACTTTTAAGTGTTTTTCTTAATTTCGTATATCGCTCTTTGTTTATTTTCTAATTTTTTTTCTTGCAAATGATATTTGGGATAGATCTAAAATTGGTAGAAAAACATATGTGTATTGAGAGATATTAAACTATAATGCCTGGATCACAATCAATATTGTAGTTTAAATATAAATTACGTAAATTAAAAAAAGACGTGTGGCACTCGGGGATTGCCGCGGAAAGCTATTGCATAGCATGCCTTCAAGCCACACCTTCAAGCCCGTCGGAGTGGGGGCGTGAGGTTTTTTCGTTACGGAATTTCTCGATTCGGTCCCCGCGCTCAAGGCCCGCGATAGAAGCTATGCAATAGCTTAAAAAAATTAATAACTTCTATTTATTTAATATGAAACTATGCAATTCTATTGTACAAATAAAAATACACTCAAAAAAATCTGCATTGTAACTAAAACAATGGTATATCTAGATTTATATCAACATACACAGAGGGAGCACTCTAAAACCACACTCAAACTACGCGCATACATAACGAACCAATATAACTCAGTGATGTAGCTTTATACCTACTGATAAAATATTGTTTAAATCGATTAAGTATTTTTTGAATTTATCTATTACAAACACATATTACAATCCATTTATGTTATTAAATTAAGCCTTGTTTTTACTTGCGGGAAAAGCACAGGCAGAAGCTTATATTTATATTTTTTTGAAGTGAAACTTCTTTATTGGGATTGGAAAAAAGTTTAGTGTTACATTTTTTCGTTACGCGTGACATTTTTCTGTTACGCGCCATCTTTTTCTTATCCCTACCACGCGTGATTCGACGTATTTCTGTAAAGTTGCATATAGTAAATTATTTTTTGAAAAATAAGGTCATAAAGAAATTTCACTTCTTACGTGTGTACACTAGTACACGCACACATTTTTATTTTATTACAGTGTTTTAACGCTTTAGAGGTAAAAAAGGGGTTGGTCTTTGGCTATTTTTTATTTTATTTATTAACATTTATAAGCTTTACCTACGTAATACTTGTATGTAACTGACATGTTTGTATATTACCGAGTCCTTTAGATTTGATTTTGACCCACTTTAAAAAGAAATATTTAATTCAAACTTTTTAAGTACACTTATTAAGAATCAATGAAAATACAATAATTTCATGATTTTTTTAAACGATATTAATTATATTATTAATGGCAATATGGATACTACCATTCTACATAATGCCATCCAACACGTTATCAATACTAATCACGGTTGTTGACCTCATTACGTGACATCCAGGGCTAAATAAAGAATTTAATAACACGGAGTATGGATGGCGCGGGAGTGCTGTGTGCTTCGCTGAGCATGAACATCGGGGAACGTGACCTCCCGACTGGGATAGGCCAGGAGCTGGCGATGATTTTCCAGAACAACTTTATTATAGATTGTTTTATACGCACGTGGCAAATACATGTTTACTAGCTGTGCATCATGGTTTCATTCATTCATCTATTTAGAGTAAATTTAATCGTTTATAATATTAATTTATGAATATTTCTCTTTTGAATCAGACATGCATGTTTTTGCATCATTTCTGCTCCGCTCAATTGATGATAATGTGGCCTATAGCCTTCCTCGATAAATGGTATATGCAGCACAAACATAACTTTTCAATTTGAAAAAATATGCTAACAAAACTAATAAAATTTTCATCCTCATTATGAGTAGAGATTATGATAACGTGATGGGTTTGTTTAGAGATGGAAGGTAGTATAATATAATTTTAAAATGTTACATCTAATCTGTAAGCAAGCTCTCTGACTATCTATCGAGCGCCAGAGTGACTGAAACCGCTGAATTTCGTGCTCCAAATGATGAATTACGTAATTTGATTATCGATATCGACTCTATGCTAACGGGATAAAGAGCATTTTCCTTTGAACGTGTCACAAATCCAGGTTTTATGTTTATCGCAAAAGCTGAATGATTGTTAAGTTCGTTTTTTGAAGAGCCTTTGTTGAGTTTATCGCTTAAATTTTGTTATAAAAGGTACCGTTATTGATTAACAAACCGTGTTCAAGTATATAGTTATTTTTATATTAGGATTGTTATTTTTAAGGGTAGGTACTACATGTATCGTCATTGTTTGTTAGGTAGAACAAAAATTATGTCGATTGTAATAAATTTATGTTAGGATTTGTTTTTATTTTGTTTGTACACGGTAGTTCGTAAAACGTTTCTTCAACATTAAAAATAACCTGTAGATGATAAAATAAGATAAAATGTTTTACAAAAATAAAAAAATGATATACATAAAGATATGACTTGCTAAATATTTATTTTAATTCGTACTTTTTTTATTTTAATTCGTACAAATAAAGTTTTACGAACTCCAATAAAAAATTAAATTAAGTACATATATATTGTACACATTCTCGTCATGATCCTATTAATTTGAGTTATATATAGCATTGGAATTCATATTATAAACGTGGACATAATAGATAGTAGAGTAATCATTAAACTTTCGCTAATAAGTTATCGGAAACGTAGAAACTCTATCATTTCCTACATTTAGAACAATACACATTACGAATGAAATGGAATGTCTATAAATGTAAATTTATATGTTTGTATGTTTGTTAGATATCGTTATACGTATATTTTATAATTCAAGTCTAATGGCACTCCAACAAGGGGCTACTGAAAATCAGCGCTTCACAACAAGTGCAGCTGAACATGCTGAGTAGCGACCCCTTTTAGCACCACACTGATTAGGAATAAGTACAATTTATTTTTCTTTTTTTAATTTGTTGCTTTTGTTTTGTGTGTATTTTTTTTCTTTTATTATGTGTGTGGTGTTGAATAAACTTTTCTTTCTTTCTTTCTTTCTTTCTTATATAGTAGACCAAAATTTGTACAATTTAAAAACTCAAATCCAAACATTTATTTATTCAATTAGGCATCTTCTAGGAGCACTTTTGAATCGTCATAACATATTTTTACATTTACCATTATTACAATTATTTTATCAACTTTTACTATACTTTCTTTAAGTACTTACTAGGGTCACTTAATACATAATTTTGATTCAGCAATTTGTCTCTTCAACACAGTACAGATGCATGAATTTCAGCACTTTAAGATATCTAGATAACATTAGCTTTTAAATATATAAACAATATCCAACATAATCCGTTCGATAATTAATTATTATACTAGTGAAGATCTATTCTTAGACAATAGAAGAATAGAAATGCACACAAAAATATATAACAATCAGTTTAGCGTTTTCAGAAGAGTTTGGTTACAAAAACTATATTTTTATATAGGGACATTTTTTTCACCGATAGTATTATAATATTATTCAACGCATAATTTATCCAATCAGCTACGTAATTACAAATAGCATAGCCTATTTAATATAATTACTATTGCAATGTAAACAGAAATCAATTTCGGTCCTCTGGTACCAAATTGTGCAGGACAATGACGCTCTAACGACCATCCATTGTTCTAGGCCACCTGATAAAACGGGCTGAAATTAACATTCGGATATCCGCGCTATATAAGTTACTAGCATTCCGCCCGCGACTTCGTCCGCTTTATCTAAAACCTAATCAATTATATACTCAAACCTGCCCTTTGAATCACTAAATCTATTTAAAAAAACGCATCAAAATACGTTGAGTAGTTTTAAAGATATAAGCATAGGTACATGGGGACATAGGGACAGAGAAGGCGACTTTGTTTTATACTATGTAGTGATTATACTATCCCTATAGTGATCTTTTGGTTTTTATTTTTTACCCTTGCTGAAAGAAATCACTTATAAGTGATAAGGCCGCCAATATTATACATAGTATAAATTATAATAAATAAGTTGTACCTACACTATTTTATTGGAAATTTGTAAAATTTGGTTCAAATATATTGAAATTGAAATCTGAGAAAGGAAATGGGACGGGTTTTATCGCGGAAAACCCACGGGAACGTGAACTATGCGAGCTTTTATTTGACGAAGAAGCCGCGGGCGGAAAGTAGTTTTTTGTTTGTTTGTCCTTCTTTTATATTGTGATTCTACACGCATGTAAACTAATATATACATAACATCTTTAAATTAATATGTATTTTGTTAACATTTAGTGTAACTAAAGCAGCTTAAAGCGCTGTTTCATAAGCACTTTTGAATACGTATAAATTTTTTTTTGTCAAAGATTATAAGTCCGTAGATCATAATATGTAAAGAAAGCCAAAACATGAAATAATTATAGGTCATTTTACTTCTACCTTGTAGGTATAGATACAGATATCTAATCAAATTCATAGGTTGTTATCATCATCATTATCAGTCCATATAATATGTTCTCACCACAGTTCTCACTGCTGCACGGACCTATGCGGGTACAGACCATAAAATGAGTTATCGAGTGCAAAATGATTTAAATCCAAATACATCAAGTTAATGAGTTAAAAATACAAATAAAAGAACTAAACCAACAAAAACGCCAAAGAGCCCGTTTCGTTTCGTAACAAAGTCGGAAGTTGAAAAAGATATACAATAGCAAGCGATAATGTGTTACGTCGTGGGAATGTAATTCATTGATTTGATCTTACTGGAATACAAACGAATGTACTGGTTTCTATTGGCTTGAATACGCTATAGACCTCGTTAGGATAGTGTTAATTTTATAGTGTTGTGCTCCGCGGTTTTACCCGCATTGTTCCGCTCCTGTAGGTCTTAGCATGATGATATGTAGCCTTTCTCGATAAATGGGCATCATACATTGAAAGAATTTTTCAAATCGGACCAGTAGTTCCCGAGATTAGCGCGTTCAAACAAATTAACTCTTCAGCTTTATAATATTAAGTATACGTAGATAGAGCTGAATAAAAGATAAACTTTGTTGTTTTTTTTTTTATTATGTATCAATTATTTGGAGTAGTTTTTGAAAGCCGGCTAAGCTGCATATTCTGCCCTATCGCGATAGGTATAAGTACTAGTGACGATTTTAAACTTACTAATAACTAGTGGTCCGCCCCGGCTTCGCCCGTGGTACCTACATGTTTGAACTATCCTATCTCTCAAGTTGGATCGAACTGCACATGGTGTGCGAATTTTATTATAATCGGTTAAGTGGTTTAGGAGTCCATTGAGGACAAACATTGTGACACGAGATTTATATATATTAAGATTTTTCACCAATACATTATACAAATAATATCGAAATTAAAGTACATAATATTACGTAAATACAAAAAAGAGCCTTTCCAAACTAACTTCCAAACGTAGGTGATTTTTTATAACACTTCTTCGTCATTAACTCAACCAAGGGCAAACTAAAACATTCTGCTTCTTAAATGTTTGCGTTTTAAAAAGCGTCAATGAAAAGCAGACCAAACGTATGGTTGGTAACTGTGAGGTTGGGAAATAAAACAAAATTATATGATAAGTTGGCAAATGATTATTCGACGAAATAAAATTCTGCGAAACGTTAGCAAGTGATAATCTGGCAAAAAATTTTCTTCGAAAAGGTAGAGAACTAGCCTACATACTACCTTAAAGTATAATATCTATTAAAAACATACTATCCTTAAGTATAAAAAGTCTGGTCTTCAAATAGAATCACGTAGCAGATAAAACTCGAAAAGAAACTTCTAGAATATTCTGGCAAACGGCACGTGCGTCGCTTAATTTCACTTGGCACCGAATAGTGTTAATCTATCATCATTTATCTAGTTATTCATTAGCTATATTTATTAAAGGAAATAAAAGAATGTGTCGTCATGTATTATAGCTTTCCGCCCGCGGCTTCGCCCGCGATTTCAAAGAATAACCAGCTTAGTTCCCGTTCTCGTGGAAATTACGGGATAAAACCTATCCTACGTGTTAATCCAAATTACCCTCTATATGTGTGCTAAATTTCATTGTAATCGGTTCAGTAGTTTTTACGTGAAAGAGTAACAAACATCCACACATCCATACATCCATACATCCATACATCCATACTTACAAACTTTCGCCTTTATAATAGTATTAAGATATATTAGAATATTAGATATTAGATTAGATTAGATATAGTAGGACTTTACTAGGCAATATTAGAGCTGTTGGTTTAGTATTATGGTTCGGTATCTTTAATATTACCTATTTATTTTTCAATGTGCTTTTGGCAATTATCTTTTTAAAATTGATTGTGTTTGGTTTTACGGAATATTTTTAAGTTCAAATTAACGGTCAAAAACACGTTTTATTTCGAAGTTTTGAACATTATAACTAGAGGGGTTTAGAGCCGTTAAAATATTTCATTTCGTAATTAATTTAGACCTCTTTACCATTCTGAGGAAACCGAATTTTCCCTTGATTGATTGTTATTTAATCGGCCCTTACGAAATCCATTATGCCAGTAATTACTTTATGGGGCTTGTATTTTGTCAGAAATAAATCGTTATTTATAAGACAGATTAAAAATATAGGAAATTTTATGGTGTGACTATAAATATGACGTTATTAATCACTCTGGTGCATAGCATAGAATCTGGCACCTTCGACTTCATTACGTTTTTTAGCAGTAAAAAAATAGATCTGCTATTAGATATGAATTGCATGTTGTAGCCGATTGAGTTACTATACATAAGGCGCATATATACATCCATACTTAAAGTATAAAGCTGAAGAGTTTGTTTGTTTGAATGCGCTATCTCAGGAACTACTGGTCCTATTTAAAAAATCTTTCGGAGTTATATAGCCCATGCATCGAGGAAGGCTATAGGCTATATAGTATATATCATCACGCTAGGACCAACAAGAGCGGAGCAATGTGGGTAAAACCGCGGGGCACAGCTAGTCATGAAATAGCAATCAATGTGTCATGTATTCCACTAGGGAACTCAGGACTTCATGTAATGGATAAATACAAATCTTTTATATACCCAAGAATTAACAATATATGTATACCAATACTTCGTTAAAACTTTAATAAACACGAACTGGTTTAAGACTGAACAATTATCGAAGTTGTAAACATCTGTAGCGAACATGTGTATTAAACGATCAAATAAAACTTTGTAAGCTTTAAAACTTCCCGGTCTCAGTACAGCTCCTTGTAGCACTCCTATACATTAACAGTCTTATTTATTGTTATAAATACAAAGTATAGTTTAATTGAATAATAAAAAAAAAAAAAAATAATAAAATAATAAATTCTTTATTTGAAAACAGAAATACATGTGTACATATGCAATTAGATTTTGGGATAACTTACATATAATTAAAACATAAACCGTAGGTTAATTGCGCTATTTAAACAATGTCTCCTATACTAGGGAATGTCCTGTGTTACAGGAGACATTTATCCGTCCGTTGATACAAATGATATACCTGATTATTGTAACAATTCTATATTATGCAAGTATCACTTTAGCCAAAGATTTGGTGAATTTAAAAAATATACTCTTTAGGAAAAAAAAAGAAAAAAAAGAGAAATTGAACTAAAAATCTAAAAGAATTTAAAAGAAAGGATATACGTATTGAGTGTGTGTGTGTGTGTGTGTGTGTGTGTGTGTGTGTGTGTGTGTGTGTGTGAGGGAGTGTTCGTGTGTGTGTGTTTTCTATTTTGTAGTTTGGATTAAATAATATAGTGATCTAACAAGTGTTCACATTCATCATAATTAAGATCTAGAAGGTAATTAGTTAGGTTGGACTTACATTGTAATGTGTTCATGTTGTGTATATTAAGTGTCTTATTTAATTTATTATATAGATGAGCACTTAGGAATTCGTAATGTCTTTTTGCAAGCTTAGTATTTGTATATAAGACTGGGCATATCGGCGGGGGTCGCCTCTTAACTGGGAATTTACTTTTAGTTGCGGGAAGGCTTTTATGCTTCTTCAACATTGCCCGGAGTATATACATTTTGCGCACTGTAAGTACCTTAAAGTCAGTGTATACTTGTTTCGTTGGGTATCTGAAGGGTTTGTTGAGAAGAGATTTAATCACTGCTCTTTGAGCTCGTTCAGCTTGTAGAATATTGTTTTTCGGAGCACCTCCCCAGACAGTGATGCAGTAACCAATAATTGATTCGCATAATGCGGTGTACACTATTTTAAGAACACCTTTATTGGCAGGGATCCGTAATTTTTTAAAAACGAATATTAACTTACGTATTCGCGAAGAGATGGCTTCAAGGTGCTGTTTCCAGGAGAGGCAAGAGTCTAACCAGACTCCGAGATATTTTACCGAGACGGCTCTATCTATGGATATACAATTGCAGGTATTTACTCTATCGCACGAGTGGGCTATAATTTTGAAAGAAGGTTCAGGTGGAATAGCAGATATTTTACTGGCAAAGGTAATAAATTTAGATTTTTTAATATTTAAGGTCAGGAAGTTTGAAGAAAGCCAATTTTGAACAACACTTAAAGCACCTTCCGCTCCTTTCTTTGCCTCATCCCAGTCACGGCCACTCACTAAAAGTACAGTATCATCCGCATATGCTATGATACGTGTAGAAGGATAAGCAAGTTGGCAAAGATCGTTAACATATATTTGAAAAAGGAGCGGAGATAGTAAACTCCCTTGGGGTAAGCCAAATTCCAAACATTCTTCAGTGCTGATATGACTACCAATCTTAACGGATTGAGTTCTATTCGAGAGGAAATCTTCTAGTAGTTTGTAAGCTGTTCCCCGGATACCAATTCGCTCGAGCTTTTTTAGTAGGATAGGGATAGAGATAGTATCAAAAGCTTTGGACAAGTCGAGGAATATGCCAATACACTTAATTCTTTTTATTTTGTGTTTCTTATTCCACCTACTAATATTATAAATACGAATTCTTATCCTATCCTACTAATATTATAAATGTGAAAGTTTGTGAGGATGGATGTATGTGCATGTACGTTTGTTTCTCTTTCATAAACCGTTTACAATGAAATTTAGCACACGTATAGAGGGTAATTTGGATTAACACTAAGGATAGGTTATATCCCGAAAATCCCACGAGAATGGAAACTATGTGGGTTTTTCTTTGAAAACGCGGGTGAAGCCGCGGGCGGAAAGCTAGTCTCACATATTTTCACATTAATTAAGATGGATGAAGTATTTGACGAGAAATAGAAAGATCGACTGAAATGGACAATTTAAAATATATGAATATGTTATACGTAATCAAATCAATAGCCACGGTCAGTCATTGAAGTTAAGCCAACCTTAAAATTAATGACCGTAGAGTCTAAATTTAGAATTTAATTTAGACTTGAGCTAAACTTAATCATAATATTTATAATTTAGGTTAAGTAATAACAGCAACAGAAGCGCAAACAAGGTTAAAAATATTTTTAAGCTATTGCGTAGCTTCTATCGCGGGCCTTGAGCGCGGGGACCGACTCGAGAAATTCCGTAACGAAAAAACCTCACGCTCCCCACTCCGACGGGTGGAGGTGTGACTTGAAGGCATAACATGCAATAGCTTGTCCCCGAGTGACACACGTCGTTTTAATTTTATTTAATCCCGCCCATCAATATATGCACGTCAGAATGTTAAAAACACGAACCGTTTCATTTCACCCATAAGCGAGAACAAAACCAAAACATTCATTTCAAAATAATGAAATACGCTTTGGAAAAAATGCACAGCATTTCGTAAATGATTACGCAAACAATGAAAGAGCCGTAACGTTAAATCCGTAAATAAATGGAAATTGCGACAAAAGAAAAAAGCCAAATGTAATAAAGCGGGTGAAATTCACTGCGTTCAGTTCTGTTTTTTTTTTTAGATGTCGGTCAAGAAGAAATGTGGCGCGAATTTTAAATTTTTTTTTGTTTTTTCCTTTCATGCCAGTGCGTGATACTTCCTTTGAGTTTTTTTTTTCGTTAGCAACGACGAAGGTTTTTTTATGATAGAATGCTTTTAATTTTCTAGTTTTGGCTGAGCTAAAAGCACTATTTATTTTAGTAGAATCATTTTTTGGAAATAAATAGATACAAAGGACTGATAATTTTCCCGGTTCGCTGAAATCAAAAATAAGTTATTTATTAATTTATTATACTTTATTGCATCGAAAATACATAAATACATATAACAAAGACAATACTACAGAAACAGCAAAGGGCGGCCTTATCTACCAGTCAACCCAACAATCAGAGAAAATTTAACAATATGATGTGGGTGAGCAAAAATAAGACTACTAAGTACTAACACATCGAAAAGTTACTAAGCAAGCAAAAAAAAATCGGCAAAAACTAACACAGGAAAAATCAAATCTTTCTTCTATTAGTACATATTACATATTCGTACTTATATTCTTTCTCAAACATAAAACTTAGTAAACCCAGAACCAGATGCTAAAAATGTAACAAAAAGAAAGCCTTTCATTTGTATATTTCTACACAAAACTCCGTTTATAAAACGCCCATTCCATCAATTTGTTGTTCAATTATGGAACACCCCAAAAGACAGATTGTACCCGGGAATATAATTACTTCCTTTGCCCATTCTGCTGATAAATATTTATTTTGGACGGAATTAATTTCAGTTAAATTCATTTCGCTCTTATTAGTCAAAGTTTTAAATGTTGATGCATGAATTTCAAACTGCAATCATAACTTTGAACAGGGTTTACCTAGAGGCATCTCAAGGGATGTGTGTACTTTTTAATGGAATATTTACATTGTTTAAAAGAGCTTTATTAGAGATATTAAATTGATTAATATGGCAGTGAAGTTTGAGATAGTTATTTTAAAAAAGGTAATAATTTCATTACTTTATAAGCTACTAATGTGACGATTGAGTATTAATTTGTAAATTCGGTTGTTAATTTGTAAATGTAATTAACGGTTGTAATTTTATATGTGTGTAAAAATACAGTGAATATTGGAATTTTACACACACATACATACAGTCAACATATTTCTACAATAATTATGATCCAGATCAACACTTTTATAACTGATATATACAACACCTTTATAACTGATATATACAACACCTTTATAACTGATTACCTTCTGCCCTGGTTGCCTGGAAGAGATCACTACTAAGTGATATGGCCGCCAAATACACTAAACTGCTCCTTGCTTTTATTTTTGTATGTTTTAGTATCTAAGTCTGTTTAGTTGTATTAAAGAGTAAAATAAATAACTTAAATAAAATAAATGTTACGTTTTACCACAGGTTAAATAAAAGTAACTACGTTTTACCTAAATTCACTAAAACAAAAAACAATTCTGCTTACGTACGAAATTCTAATTTAAAATTCTTACAGTTTCACGTTATTTGGATTCCTTGCAACGGTATATGCACTAATTTACTCTCTATTTACCTCTAAAGCACAGAGACTAAATCTGCTTCACGAGAATTCATTTAACTGCAGCTTGCATTTCTTATTACTTCAATTTTTTAACATTTCTTTTCTATAAGTCTTTTTAACACGCTTATTAGCTTCACCAGGTGTTTGTATGTAAGGGACTGCTTTGCACTCGATTTTGATTCACTTTTTGTAAACTTATCAAGGATCGGTGACAATATAATAAATTCATGGGTTTAGTGTACAATAAATTTTGGATGCTTTTTTTAGCTATTATAATAATTTTACTAGCAGTCCGCCCCGGCTTCGCCCGTGGTACATATTTCGCAATAAAAGCCTATGTTCTTTCTCAGGGTCTAAAGATTGTCTGTGCCAAATTTCATCAAAATCGGTCCAGTAGTTTATGCGTGAAAACCATACATACATACATGATTACAAACCTTTCCTCTTTATAATATTAGAATAGATTATTTTAGTTAAAGTATATTCTATGATATTTTCATGAACTTAAAAATTACATTATAAACTAAATCTGCTGTATAATCACTTCATCCATTATTTATTTTTACAATTTGCTCAGCAAATCTGCAGTCTTCCTAATTTTATTTCAATCTAAGCCTTATATAAAAAGCTAGGTAGGTACTGATTCTATAGCTAACATAATTCTTTAATCCATAAACAATTTCTTTAATCCATAAACCTAAGTCATTAAAACAACAACAAATACTTTTTTCATAACGTAGTTAGTTCAAGTAAAAACTACCTAACTTTTGTAGTAGTTACATGCCTACAGAAACATGAACATTACGTCCAAATGTTGGCAACGGATGAAATTTAAATATTATGCAAACAAAACTTTTGTGCGAGTGCATTAAGAATTCCGTTTTTCGTACTTACAAGTTTTAATAATGTTTCGTAATGTTGGTAGTATGCAAACTAGGCCTTTCACAGTTTGTTATATATAAAGGAGAGAGAAGTAGAGGCTTTTTCATAATGCTATTTAAATATGTAATGAACTTAAAAAGCATTAAGTATATTATATAAAACTTAAAGAACACCTTTCCATTTATCTATGGTAAGCACTATTGCTTAATATTTTTAATTAAATTACCTATTTTTTTGTGTATTTTTTTTACAATACCGAAGTTTTGATCCCTTTAAAGTTCAAAGTTCAATACAACGACACATACATACATACACATGCACAATCAGTTACGCAGTTAGAAAACCAATATGACACTATAATAGCTTTCATAAAAAAAATAATAGATTAACGGAAATATTATAAACATTATATAATTAACAGGAAATCTATATACTTAAACGTTATAATAAATGGTTTAACGTTTCCTGAACTATTAAGTATTATATACCGATATAATATTAAATACTGCTTTAGTAAATTCTATAGTATTTTTATAGAGACGGACTCTACACATTTTTAAACTTCGTTGGATCTATTAAAAATAATGGATGATAATTTCGTAACGCAGATGACGTACGTTTACAAATTTATTGTTATTAATATCATATTAAGGGAATTATTATAGTACTTTTTACAAATAATCAGTTCTCTGGCAAATCGAAGCAGGAAAGGAAATATTTGTCAATCCCCTGGGAGATCTGGCTCCAGGTAGTAAGACAGTTTTGATTCAATGAAGTCAGTTGCTCTTATTTTATCAATATATTTTTATTACGAATGTACATCAGTTGAACCTTTTTTTTCATGAAAATTGTAAAATCATAAAGTAAAAAATTTGCAGAATACCTTTGCACAAATATATCTAATCTTTATTATAAGGATTGATTTTTATAACACGAACTACATAAAACTAAAGATTTTTTCCCGGTTCAAGCGACAAATGAAACAAAAATGCAACTCTTAAGATAACACTCGTTTCCAAAAATGGAGATATTTAAAATGGCCACCAGACACATAGCAAGCGTCCCAATTCCCCGAATGTTCTGAAACTGAAATTTCGGATAAAGCCTTTCTGTGAAATGGATTGCAGTGTTTTACATTTTTGCTACGTGTCTAGAGAAGACTGGCTGAATAACTATTTAAATAACGTTTTTCTAATGGCCGTTCTTTGTTGTGGCTATTCGTTTTTATTTCAAAGTTTACAAGGATAAATAGACCATGTAATGTAAAGAGTTTTCTGCCTATTAAAGAAGGTTTAAGAGTTGTTAGAGATATAAATGACAAGACAGAACATTTTTCATTGATGTTGCTTTTTATATTGCTCTATATAAACAGCGAATTTAATAAATACCTGTTATTTCTACTTAACATATAACGATTACAATATAATCTAATGAAAATTGGTTTACAGAAATGGATACAAAATTTAATTTTCGAATAATATACGACGAAGCATTTTCAAACAAATCAAAATTATAGTCCCCATTAAATTTCATAACCGGATAAAAATCCGATCTCATCAAATTTTATAACCGGATACACGATACAGCTATTCTATAGATACAAACAAACACACAAACTTCAATGGAGTCGTATCCGTTACATTATGTTTTTGCGAAAGATTTTATGAATGATGTCGGATTTTCTTTATCATATTAACTTTCAGTTCGTTATTCAGACTTCGCCAAATTTATTTCGAGAGGCTTAAGAGAATGGATATTAATTTATATGTGGCAAATACCAGAATCTCTTTTATTTAATGATTTTTAAAATCAATTTTTTTTGTAACTTTTATAATATACTAGCGGTCCGCCACGGCTTCACCCGTGGTACATATTTACGTTTTCTCTCCATAAGAACCATCCTCGTGCTTCAAGGAATATAAAAAAAACGAAATATCGAAAACGGTTCACCCATTCACGCGTGATGCCGTGACCAAGGAAAACGGGTTTCATTTTTATATAATAATATTATATAGATTTTAAAGACTTTCTTGTAGCTTTGAAGTAAGCTTTAACCCCTTACCGCATACAGAGCCATATATGGACGACGAAGTTTATGAATTTTTTATAGGCTAACTATAAACAATATCTAAAAAAACTACCTTACATCTTAAACAGCATTTCATCGAGAATTGGAATGTAATTAATTTATACAGTGTAAATATTATCCATCAGATATATTATAGATTTAGTCTAGCGCGTGCGACGGTTTGGGTGCGCGGAAAAAACCGTGATTTTCAAATTAAGATTTCAATATCAAAAAGGTGAGTAAAGCCATGAAAAAAAATATTACTTCATTCTTTAGTCTTTCTAAAATAAGGTAAAACATTTGGTTAGGTTGTTTTTTTTGCTTTTATCATGTTTTTTTGTACTTTTCCAAATCTGTCATATTTGGCTTCGTATGCATTCTGTCCAAAATATATTATGTCATATGTGGCTTGGTATGCATTCAAGGATACTTTCACTGATTGTTCCAGTATCGATCCTGGACACTTTTATCTCACTATGCTAAGCATGTAAATATCATAATATCATCTTCAATAAATACAGACTCATGCTATATGCCACTGTATGATTTTTAATTAGCCGTTTCAGAGCAAATGCGAAAGTCAGGAAAAGCTCTTATTACCAAAAGACGTGGTCGTCTTTCAAAAACTTAGAAACATCGGCATCTCTGGAGTCTCCTCAGTATTTCTGACTCGCAAAAAAGCTACGAAAAACTCCTGCAGGACATCTAGATTTTCACTTTGATTCTGTACGATCTGATGGGATTAGTCCTTACCGAATTTGGAAGAAGAACGCCCGTCAGCTATGCCTATATTGTTCCAATTTCGTTCCTTCACGTTATGTGAAAAATATATCGTGTTTTTATGTTATAATGACAAACGTAATTGTTTTAAGCAATTTCACGAAGTATAAGTTGGCTGTGATTCTGGGTGTTATTTAGGTATCCATATAAAGTACTAAAATTCGCCCGCGGCCTCGCCCGCGTTTTCAAAGAAAACCCCGCATAGTTCCCGTTCCCGTGGGATTTTCGGGATAAAACCTATCCTATGTGTTAGTCCAAGTTACCCTCTATATTATGTGTGCTAAACTTCATAGAAGTCGGTTCAGTAGTGTTTGCGTGAAACAGTAACAAACAAACACATACACATACATCCACCCTCACAAACTTTCGAATTTATAATATTAGTAGGATAGGATTTATGTAAATTAGTATATGTAGCATATCAGTTGACTTAGCATTCAGGATACAAGCTTAAGTTTAGTTTGGGGCTTAACAACCGTGTGTGTGAAATTAGTACGGAATATGTTTTTATTTTATTAATTAGTTACTTTTTTCTAATTGCATACGAAGCCATATATGACAGAAAAAATACAACAAACACTGCATACGAGTCCATATATGGCGCCGTTATATATTTTCTATAATATAAGTAAATAATTTTTTTTCTCAATTTGATCTCATAATGTAAGGTCTAATAAACACTTTTTTGCAAAAAAATAATTTTTATTTCATCTTCTTAATAATTCATGCAATAAGGGGTTAAAATGTGTATTTTGTAACATTTTTAAATCCGCTTTTCAAAGTGAATTCAGACCGCTAAGCTACTCACGTACTCACCTCCGTAATTGAATTTGTTTCACTCTTTCTATTTAAAAGACTAAAGAGACACTCTCATATATATTTATAGTTCAAAAGAAACATGTTTAAAAGTTCTCTTGCCACAATGCAATCTTGATTTGGTAGGTGGTTGTAAGCTGCCCTCTAGTTTTAATTTAATATCCTTGTATGTATCTGTCGCAGTGTGTTAAACCAGCGATTTTATTAATAGACTAGGCTATTTATTAAACGTCAAATGTACGTAAATCAAAACTAGGCTGATTCAGCCTGTTTGCTACGACATATCCACTTTTTTAATTTCCTACATATGGATAAGGTAAAGTAACAATCCCGTTATATATATCCAAAACAGATTACTTAACACGTCGATAGAAAGGGCACAGAGTATAGACCATAACTCAGCGGGGTCTCACCAAGAAATTGTATCCATAAAGCTAGCAATATATCCAACTACACAAACCCATAAATTCGCACACACTTGGCGTGACATACGACCCGGATAACCGGGTGAGAATGTACCGGGCATCCATCACGGCGCACCGGTTGTATAGGGTTGCTATGCGAATAACATATTTTTCTACTATTGTTAGACTAGAAGTTATAATCACCCGATATTTTATTGTTATTATCTGTGTAAGTATGTTCTGATATTTAAGTCATGTGTATGTTTAAGTGTATGTTACCGTAGAGCTGTAAAAATCGTTGGATTGCAATCTTTCTCGCAAAATAGCAAACTGTTGAATCCGTAACCTCTGCTTACAATAATTTAACTCATTATGTTTCGACTGATTAATTCACACAATTATTATATATCTATCGAAGTTATAGTACATACTATAAAATGACATCATCTATTACCATTTTATTTAGCATTTCTTAATAAAATTCTTTACCTAAAAAAAATAATATACAAGCCAAAATCTCCCACAAATCATATTATCCAACCATTTACGAATCTGGCAACCCTATATCCGGATTAGATTTATCCGTACCTAGCTTGGCTAACGTCCAAGGCGTGCAACGGACCGTGCTCGTCTGCACCGGGCTAACCCGGTCAGAGCCCGGATAAAAATTTTATTGCGAATTACCCAAGTTTCAAATTTGAAACGGATTTTCACGTGATTTAAGAGACCGTTTCACGCTTCGCTGAGATAATGTTTTATTATAGTTTTAACTAGTATTTTTGTAAAATATGCGTGCATTTTCATTTGGAAGCTTGCAACACTGGTATAGCTTATAACGTAGAGCTAGATGTTTAATTAAGTAGTCTCTACATAATATATTTATTTTATGTTGATAGGAATAGTTAAATAAAACGAAAAGTTACTTTTTAATTTTATCAAGTACCATATAGCAACGAAATTAAATGTTTAGGAATTTGGATCGATTCATGCCTAACCTGGAATTATCAAATAAAGGAAGTGCGTAAAAAGGTTTTCGCTGCTGCTAGTTCCATTCGCCGGCTACGCAACTTTCTGCCAATACCAACTAAAATTGGGCTCGTTCAAACACTCCTTTTACCTATAATAGATTATGCCGACGCGTGCTATCCTGACCTATATGAATACCACCTTGACTGCCTTGAGCGCCTTCAAAATTTTTGCATAAGATTTGTGTTTGGCTTGCGCAAATACGATCATGTCTCCGAATTTCGTACTAAGCTCAAATGGCTTCCCATTCGTCTTCGCCGAAATACTCATATCCTTCACCTCCTGTACTGTGTTCTGTTTGATCCGAAAACACCGCAATATCTATAAGAGAGATTTGAGTTCCTTGTGTCTAATATCCACCCAATTCGATCATCAAACAAGTCTCGTCTGGTCGTACCAGGTCATGTAAATCATATTTATAATTCTTCCTTTACTGTGCGTGCCATCAGACTATGGAACGATCTACCATTAGACATAAGAGAAGCTCAATCTCTACTCACATTCAAAACACTGCTGAAGCGATTTTACCTGTCCAAGTAATGAACTTAGATCTACCTGTTTAATTTAAAATATCTTTGTATTGATGCTGTCTCCGTATGTGTCTGCTTTTCGACTAGTAAATAGCTCATTTCTATTTGTATGTATGTATATGTATATGTATGTGTATGTATGTATATGTATATTTATGTGTATGTATGTGTATGTATGTATGTATTTGTTTGTATTTGTATGTATTTGTATGTATATAATATGGTTGTATTTATGTGTATTTTATTTATGTATTCTAAACTATAAACGCACCTCTTGCCCATTAACTTTTACTTCCACTGTTTTTCCTTGACCACCAGGTTGTCTGGAAGAGATCGCTGTCTTAGCGATAAGACCGCCTGTTGTGCTCAACTGTGTCTCTTTCTTTTGTATATTTGCTTTTGTAATTTTTATGTCCTGGTGCACAATAAAGTATTTTTGTTTGTTTGTTTGTAATTCTTATAACAATCTTTTTATAGATTGTATTGATACTATAAACACCATTAAAATCTTGTTAAAATTACGGCGATGTTACAACGCGTAGTAAAATACGGATTTATTTTATACAGAACTGTGTGAAATATCCATCATTTATACAGTCTGCACTGTCAGTGTGACAATTTGCCATTTCTCTCCGCCATTTTTAAGCCTGTCCCAGACAGACGCGGCCTGCGGTGGCGATCTGCTGTTGCCTTCTTGCTTGACCGTGATAACAATATACTGCCGCGGCCGCGGTGGCGGTCATTCTAACCTACAGCGGCACATTAGCTCTCGAGTCTCACCTGCAAGTGGACGTTAGTAATGGCCAATCGTACGAAGTTTTATTGCTTTTATTGCCCATATTTTGTTTTTAATTCTGTTGTTTTTTTAGTATTTATTTATTTATTTATTTGGTCAACCAACATTTGTTTACAATGATTCTTTAATATAATTATTATATAACATAGAGGTTAACACAGCATGCGCCAATTATACAGAGCTATTTCTTAAGAGTACGTAAGAGTAGTAAGTCTTTATGTGATGTATCATACAAAACTGGGTACTTTTGCACTGTTTGAATAAACAACTCAGTGTTTATAGGCATAATTTCACGCGGTACACGCGGCCTGTTGCAAAAATTTACAACTGATCGCGTAATGACCGCCTCATGTCCGCGCGCTCATTCACACAGAAGCGGTGGCGGACAGGGCGGGGCTTGCGGCCGCGGTAAGCCGCGCTGTGACCGCGTCCAGGCCGCGTCTGTCTATGTCGTTCCTAGAACTTTCAAGTCATCCAACTGACCGCCACCGCCACCGCCACCGCAGGCCGCGTTTGTCTGGGACACGCTTTATTATTGCGAAAAATATTACAACTCTTTGTAACATTTACAATATAATGGAATGTAAAAATAAATAAATAAATAAATAAAATAAGCCTTTATTACTGTTAAATATTTTACAATAGTTACAACTTTGGTATCTTTTACAATAATATTTACAATTTTCTTAAACAATTACTTTTTCTATCAATGGGTTTCAATAATAATTAACAGTTTGTCTTTCGACAAAGGCCTCCTCTAAAGACTTCCATCTCTCTCTATTTCTCGCTGTTCGCATCCACTCTGAGCCGGCCACTTTTTTCAGATCGTCTTCCCAACGCTTCATTTGACGTCCCTTACTTCTTTTCCCATTCCTGGGATACCACTCTGTTATTGTTTTTGTCCATTTACCATTTGTTTCCCTTAGCATATGCCCTGTCCAACGCCATTTTAAAATCTTACATGCTTTTTTTACGTCTTTAAATTTAGTTATTCTTTTTATTTCTTCTAGTTTTATTTTTTCTTTTCTTTTGACACCTATTACACTTCTTTCTATTCCGTTCTGACATACCATCACCTTATTCATAAGTTTGTCTGTCAGCGCCCATGTTTGACAACCATATGTTAAGCATGGTAGAATGCAAGTATTGTATACCTTCCTTTTCTCTCTGATTGGCATATCTTTATTTTTCATAATTTCGCTAAGAGACCAATATCTTCTCCATGTGTTTGTTATCCTTCTTTCTATTTCATTGTGCATAGTATCCCTTACCGTTATAAGCTGACCTAGGTATACATACTCTTTTACATATTCTATCTTCTCTGTATTTACTGTTATGTTATAGGCCTGTGAAGCGTTAGTCATAATTTTTGTTTTCGCTATATTCATGGTGAGCCCTGCTTTCACGCTTTCGTCTGACAGTTGTTGTAACATTTTTTCGAGTCTCTTTGGACATTCAGAGAACAAGACCAGGTCGTCTGCAAAACGTAGATGGTTCAACATTTCACCATTAATTGACAATCCTTCGTAGTCCCACTGCAGCTTTCTGAACACGATCTCCAGAGCCGCTGAAAACAGTTTTGGTGAAATAGGATCACCCTGCCGCACGCCTCTCTCTATCGGAAATATGTCTCCCATACTTTCAAGCCGGACTTGGGCGGTGCTTCTAGAGTAAATATTCTGAAGAATTCTTATATATTTTCCATGAATGCCCTGAATATTCAAAGCTTCCCAAATGTAATCATGTTCTAAGGAGTCGAAGGCTTTATTATAATCAACGAAACCCAGATAGTAAATTTTATTGTACTCGTTGTATTTTTGCAGAACTTGCCTTAAAACATGAATATGGTCTATTGTGGAATATTTACTCCGGAAACCCGCCTGTTCTTTAGGTTGGTTTGCATCTAGCGTAGCAGTGATACGAGATAGGATTATTTTCGAGAATACTTTATAGACGTTAGACATTAAGCTAATAGGTCTGTAATTGCCTATGTCCCCTTTGTCCCCTTTTTTATGTAATAATGTTATTGTAGATTTTGTCCAGTCTGCTGGGATAATTTCTGAATCTATAATATTGTTGAATATATCTGTGAGAATAGGAGCAATCACTGATGTCGTCGATTTTAAAAGTTCGTTCGTTATTTGATCAGCTCCTGGTGTCTTATCCATCTTTTGCGTGTTGATTGCTCTAATCGTTTCTTTAACTAAGATTTTGGGGATGGGTTCAGAATCAGTAACACTATTCTTTATTTTATTTATAATTTTATTTTTGTTTTTGCTTTGGTATAAATTTCTATAATAGTTTGTAGCCTCTTTAAGTATTTCAATTCTTTTGTTTGTATAGCAGTCTTTTGTAGTCTTTGTTTTAAGCATCCAATGTTTTTTATAATTTAACTCTTTTATTGCTTTCCTTACGCCTCCAGTTTTCTCTATATAATTTTTTAGTGTAATATTCCTTTTAGCTTTCTTATCTTTTTTGATATTTTGATTTATCTTTTTGCTAAGCTCAGATATTTTATGACGGTAATTTTTATTTTCTTTCTTTTGTAATAATTGTCTTCTTTCTTCTAATAATTGTTTTGTCTCATCTGAGATGCCTCTTTTGTGGTTGACGTTTATTTTCTTTGTTTCTGTTTTCAGTATGTTAATAAGTTTCTCGTATTGTTCCTGGATCGGTTGACATCTGTTTATATCTTTATTAGTTAGTTCCTGTAGATTATTTATGAGCTGGGTGGTATTTCCGGTACAAAAAATTCCTGAGTTATGTGTACAGAATCGTCTTTTGTTCTTGATTGGTGTTCCTGTTAGTGTCGCACGAACCATTTTATGGTCCGAATTGAAATTTAAATTGTGAATTATGGATACGTCTTTAATAATTTTTGAATTATTAGACATGATAAAATCTATTTCATTTTTATATAGTCCATTTGGTGACATCCACGTCCACTTTTTCGTTTTCTTTTTCTTATAAAAACTATTCAATATTTTAAATTTGTTTTCCAAAGCGAAGGTGACTAATCTGGATCCATTTTTGCTCCTTTTGCCTTGTCCATACTTTCCTATTGTATACTCTTCTCCACTTTTTATTTTTGTTCCAATTTGTGTAGGTACTTATAAATGAATATTTTCCCTTTGATAAGAGATATTATGTCGAAAAATGACTAATCAATTAGGGAAAATGCGTGGTAAAAGTTTAGTTTGTCTCCTGTAACTGAGAAATAAACCCACAAACAACGATAAATAAAAAATTGACATCCCAAGGAGAGTTGAGACCTAGCTATACTCCTTTAAACAAAGGCTCTATACAATTCAGAACGTCCTTTGTTCTCTTAATTAAACAAAAATAACACTTTTATACTTGAATATAAAACGTTTTGTGAAAGAACCTCAAAGTGTTTAATAATGACTGTTACAATGGGTCAATAAAAATATTATATACTTTGTGCTTTCTTATATAGATTAATTTAAACAATTATTTAAACAACTAATGACCTATTGAACCCCATAATTTGATGAGGCTAGTTTTACATACTGTTTATATTTTGTGAGGTTCTAAAAACAAGCCTCATCAAATTATGGGGTTCAATAGGTCATTAGTTGTTTGCTTTTTGAAAATAATTATATTATTCAAATTAAAAAAGTCATATTTTGGAATAAACATTGTTCTCTAAGGGAAAATAAAACAATTGAGTTTTCAGTCAACCTAAGAACTTAATACATCTTTTGTAAATAAATTTTTGGACTGTCTGCAGAACTTGGCACACATTTAGATCTCATTTCTTTTTTGGCAAATTAAGTCAACGATTGAACTCGGCTCCAATGTTTACATTTATGTTTTTGGTGGGATTATAATTAGACTGTCAATAATATGAATTATTTATAATTTGAATGAATAATATACTAAATATGCTTATTATCTTTAAATCATATGCTTCATTTAATCACACAAGATTTTGTTTATAAATATTTTTCTAATGCTATTCGCTAAAAATTCCCGATACTATATTTAGAATACCATAACATACACACAAACATATATTTTGTGTGTAGGAGCGATTTATGCGAACAATATAGACATAATAGGTCCCCTGGGTACATTGCAATGGAATAGCTATTCCAGGGGACATACTATATTAGTCGGTATGTAGAGACAGCATTAATTTCTGATGTACCTACTGTGGTGGACTATTATAAAATAAACTAAACTAAAATATTTATTATAGTTACTTTAGGAAGCACTTTTCCATCGAAGAACTAATTAACTGTTTTAAAAATTAGAACGTCTGCGTCGTAACATAGAGTCATATATATATTTTTTCTGTATAAATAAAAATTCTGTTTTTCTTGTACTAAAAATTATTGACAAGTAATGAATGAATTTTGACAAAGACAATTATATTCTGCCTACAAAATAATAATGAATTCACAGAATTAATGAGCTAATTTTGGCAATAAAATATATTTTTATTATTTGTTTTTATTTTAAAATATCTCATTGCTTTTGTTCTAATAACTAGACTGCAGATCCAATGAATCTTACGAATTATCCCGTAAATTTTAACCTGACCCTTATCTAAAGTCGAATGATTAACTAACATTTTGGCGGCAATCTCTCGGGTGCTCAAATATTAACATTAGCGTCCACAGACTATATTAATGCTGTACAATTTATAACGGGATGATCCCGTAGCTCATTAGTTACTTATAGAATTTTAGTGTACTGTGACTATTTCGACATGTATTACAGAATTTTGGTGAAATAAACCGCTATAGAGTAAGAGAAAGTATAATTATGAGATTTTTTTTTGTACGAATAATTCTTCTTTGACTTCCTTTTTCTTGTACTTGCTTTTATAATGAAGTTTTAGAATAAGTTTTTAAAAATTATTTTATTATCTTAAAAATCGTGTTGATATAATAAAAATCTATTTTTTTGAGTACAACACAGTTCTATTGTTTTTCTGTTCAGCATCAAATATACAAAGACCATTATAAGTATTTAATCAAATATATGAAATTTCATTCGATTCAGCTTTAGCAAGTTGAAAAATGCTTTTAAAATATATTCGTTAATTGGGTCATGGAAAAAACGAAGCGGCTTAATTAAAATTTATTTGTTTGTTGTAATAAATATTTACGACGATTTTTAAATCATTTTTTATTGAAATTTACATTCGTAAGTACATTTTTATTGAAACCGAAGTGTCGAACAAACGATGTATAAAAGTAACTTCGTGTTTTGTCATTTTTTTGTCAACATCAAGAAATTTTTCATAAATTTAGATGTTATAACATCTTTTCGATTCGTCGGTACAAATAATATCTACAGTACGAATATGTATCCTAGTAAGTATTGTTAATATCTATAGTACTAATTAGTGTCTTAACAATGCGTAGACGAACTTTTTAATTGAAAATTAATTTCATAAGACAGAATGAATCGAGTGGTCCTGGGTTCGTACTCCGCTGCAAATTAACAAAATCTAAGCTATCAAAATCAAACAGATACTTACGAAATACACTAATTCCTCAACACAATAAAATCATTATGCAAAGTTTTTTACTCTTTGCATTTTTATTAGTTACCTACTTTACAATGTAACCTTATTACAGAAAACTATATAGTACCACCTGCAAAACAAATTATTACATTCGCTACAGAATTAAAACGTCATACAATTTTAAAACCTTCAACAAAATACGTCCAAATTCAATTACACTAAATATTTATTGTTGTATGTTGGCTAAGCTCCAAACACATCTATCTCCCGGTTAGACACCGCCCGGTTATCCGGGTAAACCCGGGTATACCCGGTTATAAACATGATGGAGTGACATTGATTGATAATTATAACATTATTTAGTTTATTTAGTTTTATGCTTATACAAGAGTTGTAATAAATTGTAATAATAATAATTAAACGGCCCCTTACCCCACTAGGGGACATGGGCCTTACTGACTTACTTATTACATGAATTAAAACCGCATGAACGCTATTTGAGATTACTTAATAGTTACTGTAATAAGTTTTTGTTCAAAATCATTTATGTTAGGAGAGACTAAGCTGGGATTATCTTTAAGACAACGTTTAACGATAAAAGTATATTAACAAAGTACAGTGTAGTTAATATAATTTTATGATAATAATTCACCGCAAATTTTATGTAATCATCAATACATCAGTTAGCAAGCTGTGGGTCACCTTTAGTTTTTTTCTGACAGAGAGAGCAAAGGAGCAGGGCACCTCATGAAAGTTGTCATCATCGCCCATGACCACTAGCAACACTGGTGGTGTTAAGATAATTTCTTGGATAGTTTAGTGTAGTTTATAATGAATATTTCATACAATATGTATCGTGGAACACGTGTGAGTCGTCACGTAAATAAATCATTATTATTACCAAACCCCAACGGTGCATTTACATCAAACGAACATAGAGCTAGAGCAAGCGAATTCTTTCGTGATGTTTCAGTGTAAACGAAAACTCTTATTCAGTATTGATCAATAGGTAGAACATTGCATATAATATTTTCGAACGCATTAATATTTTCGAACGCATTAATATTTTCGAACGCATTAATATTTTCTTTCTACCTTTTAATATAACACACCATTACATAATGCCCAAACATTTCATTTATTACTCCAAACACTAATTGAATACAGGCTCATTGTTACCTCGTGCAAATTCTGGCCAGTTTCCAAATGCACACCGCATTGCCCGGTTATATCCGGGCTTGGTCTATCCGGGTTATCCGGGTTATTAATTGAAATGATGTATCGCTAACGCTCTAAATAAAACAATCAAGAATGGTCGATCTATTTTCTATGTAGAGCTGTAAAGTCTAACATAACTCAACCCAAACTTTTATTTACTCAATTAGACTTCTTCGAGAAGCACTATTGAAACGTCATATTTTTAACATTTACCACCGATTCGGAAAGCAATATCTATGGAAAAGAACCGGCAAGAAACTCCATAGTTACCACCTACCCATAAGCACCTAAAGTGTAATAAAAATTATTTGTCGGCAGTATTAACAGGTACAATTTGTTTGTTTGCTAATATAAACTCAAAAATTACTGCATGGAGTGCAAAAACTTAAGTACTATTGGAATTTGGAAACCTATAAATTATTCTTATTCTATAAATTATATTATTTTTCTTACATAAATCTTTTAAATAAGCTTCATAACCAGATCGCTGCAGGTAATGTAAAGCTAGACTGGCTCTATACCTACTCATGTTTAAAAACCTCGTGAAGTTTGCAACATTGTATTAAAGTATGTTTTTACAAAACATTGATTCTATTTCAATAAAATTAATAGATAAGAAATTGAATAGAATTATATATATACTAGCTTACCGCCCGCGGCTTCGCCCGCTTTTTCTAAAACGATTTGAGATTTTTTTTTTTTTGGACATTATTACACAAATCGACCTAGTCCCACAGTAAGCTCAATTATTAAGGCTTGTGTTGTGGGTACTAGGCGACGATAAATATAATATTTAGTAAATACATATATATATAGATAATAACACCCAGACCCAAGAACAAATAATTGAGTTCATCACACAAATATTTGCCCTGACCGGGGATCGAACCCGGGACCGTCGGCTCAGTAGGCAGTTACTTTACCACTGCGCCAACCGCGTCGTCGAAATTTATATCTCTCAAGTTGGATCGAACTGCACATGGTGTGCGAATTTTATTATAATCGGTTAAGTGGTTTAGGAGTCCATTGAGGACAAACATTGTGACACGAGATTTATATATTATATTAAGATAAGATAAGATAAGATATGCTTATAAGATTGAAAAAAAAATTAAAATTATGAGGTGTAACGTTGTAAGTTACGATTCATTATCTGTCTAAATTATTATTATTTATCTGTATTTTACGTTGACTATACGGTGAACGTAGTTTTGTTTTTAATTATTACCTCACCGTCTACGTCTCATAGGAAAGATAATAAAAGAGCGTGTGCGCCAAGCACACGTGTCAGAAGTGAAACTTAAAAGATTTAAAGATACCAAAATTGTCGCCTTACTTCATGGCGTGATCGTAGTGCCATGATGCAACCTTGAAATTTTACTCTCAATTTTCACTTTAAAAATATCGATTTTCCGTTGAAAGATGAATAAATAAACACAATATATTCGGATAACATAGAAAAACTCATTCGGAAAAACCAAACCACATAGGTAGGTACATTGATTCGTTAAAACACATAAAACCAATTGCGTTTTTATTCTGTATCATATTTTTATACTGAATTTTGTATTCTGCAATCAAAATTACATTTGCTTCGGTTTCATGTTTCATTTGTTTTTCGACTTTTTTGCTATTTGTCAGTGTTGAAAAGCCATGAGATGAAATATACTATTTTTCTTTGTTAGAGAGGAGTAAATAAATTTTTAAATGGTCGTTTAGTACGAGACAAATTCGTTTTAATTTTAAAAGCACGGCATATAGCAAATACCACCATAATATCCGCAAACGTTTTCAAAGAAAAATCCACATTGTTCCCGTTCCTGTGGGGTTTCCGGGATAAAAAGTAGCCTATATCTTATTCTGGGTCTTCAGCTACCTACATACCAAATTTAATTGCAATCGGTCCAGTAGTATTTGCGTGAAGGAGTGACAGTCCATCCATCCTAAAAAACTTTCGCATTTATTTTAATAAAATGTATATTAAAACCCAACTAACATAAGTTTTTATGTAAGTCAGAGTTAAATGAAGGTATAGCCGAAAAACATGGCTATTCAACTAAAAAGCCATTTATCAGAGAATAATGTCGAAAATCCATACTGTGAAGTATGAAACGCGAAAATAACTCTGTCTGTAAATTACATTTTCACACACGAATGGATTTGGATATACGACAGGTATATTGACGGATAAATTAATGGGAAATTTCGGAGGCTTTTGTTTTGGAAATATGGCCGTTAGTCGTTACCTACGGACATATTTCCAAAACTAAATAGGAGACGAAAATTGGAAACGGGTATAATATGAAGTGACGTAGAAAATAAAGCTATCTACACTAATAACTTTAATAATTCATCATCATCATCATCATCAGCCCATTTTATACGTTCCCACTGCTGGGACACGGGCCTCCTATGAGGGTACAGGCCATAATCCGCCACGCTGGCCAAGTGCGTGTTGGCGGATGACACATGTCGTCGAACTTTTTTAATTCTTCGACATGTCGGTTTCCTCACGATGTTTTCCTTCACCGTTCGAGCAGTGGTGATGTTACAACATGCGCAGATAAATTGAAAAATCAATTTATTTCCTGCGCGCTCGTCTGGTCTCGAACCCCGGACTTATCGATTCGAAGTCCGAGATCTCACCACTGAGCCACCACTGCTGCACTTTAATAACTGATATTTGATAATTGAATTGATATATAATTGAAGAGTTCGTCCCTTTAATGCTAATCTCAGGAACTACGGAACCGATTTCAATTATTTCACCGTTGGTTATGTATTATGTATGTGATCGCTGAGTGCTATAGGCATCAGGCATATATTATGTACCACGAGCGAAGCCGGGTGGAAAGCTATTAAAAATAATACAGCAAAAGTCAGTGATATTATAAGTAAATATCAGTTATTCTCTAGTGCCAGTTGATAGCAGACGTATTAGCAAATTTGCATAAAAATAATCATAATTTTTAAAAACAGTGACAACTTAAAGTGATCCTTATTAGAACATCCTTTAATACAAATTACATAAACACTTAAATTACTTGAGACCCTGTGCTTCTACTGTGCCAGTGCTGCGGACCGCCGTACGTGCCCCCGCGCACCTTCCGCGGAACAAGAGCAGTTGCTATTTTTTACCTTGTTACACCCGTGCGGAGACTTTGCGCTGTGACGTACGCTACAGCATGAGTCTGCAGAGAACGCCGCCTCGTAACATCTCAATATGTGGGAGCGAAACGACTAGTGGATCGGAACCTAATCTATCTACCTTCATCGAAAAAAGTGATTATCATACAAATGTTTGCTTTAGAAAACGAAAGGAGCGGTCAGATGAAATCGATTACAAAACGGATTTCGCGAGCCTGCGCTCGGATATGATGAAGTTCTTAGAGGATTTTAGTAAAACCCAAAACGAAAATTTTAAATTTGTACGTGATGAAATATCGGAAATTAAAAACGAAATTAAAACTGTCAAATACACTGCTGAGAATCTAACACAACAGTTCGAATTAATTACATCGAAAATTAAAACTATCGAATCTAACTACGCATCGAACCAAGAGAAAATTAATAGTCTTGAAAGGGAAATAATTCAATTAAAAAACATAACAACCATCGAAAATTCTATACAGCCCGTAATACAAGAGGAATCCGTTATTCTTGAACTTAAAGACCGATATAATCGTGAAAAAAACCTTATTGTCACTGGAATAGCGGAAAAGATTGACAGAAATCCTGACTCAAGACGTACCTATGATAATGAAGTAACTTTAAAGCTTATATTATCGTTATATAAAGACTGTCCCAAGCCGATTAATTGTTTTAGAGTGGGGAAATATATCCCAAATAAGAATAGGCCAATAAAATTATGTTTTAGTGATACAAGTACGCCAAAAAACCTGCTTCGGAATAAAGACCACGTACCCGCTGGTATTCGTATCTACTCAGATCAAACTCCTGCGCAAAAACGTTTCTTACAATCGCTAAAAGTGGAGTTGAATCGACGCACAGAAAACGGTGAAACCGATCTCACCATAAAATATATAAAAGGTAAACCTACAATTGTCGTTAACAAAATCAACCAAAAAAACTAAACATAAATTCATTACAAAGTGAAAACTATACCGATAAAATCAATCACCAACTAATAAATAAATACGAAGATATTCCGCTACACTCCTCCTCACTAAGATTATTTTATGCAAATTTACGTAGTATTCGAAAAGCTGGAAAATTGGATGAAATAAAATGCATAATAAAATCAATAGCAATGACCACACATTTACTTATTTTCACCGAGACCTGGATTACGTCGGAAACCGATGCTAAACTGTATGAACTACCAAACTATACGCATATTTATAACTATAGACCCAATTGTAGAGGAGGGGGTGTTTCAATATATATTCACAACAATATAAAATTTGAAATAACGGAAGATTTATACAAAGACGGGAACCACTATCTATGGATATATTTACAAAAACTATCACTAAACATTGGAGCTATATACAAACCTGGAGATACAAATATAAATAATTTTTTGGAGATATATTCTTCTCAGCTCGAGAGCAGAAAAAGAGCAATAGTACTCGGGGATTTTAATATAGATTTACTTACCACAGACACAAGTTCCACAAAATATGTACACGAAATCAAAGAAAATGGATACGAGATTTTAAATAAAATTAACAAATTATATTGCACGCGAGAAACCATCACTTCTAAAACCATTCTGGACCATATATGCACAAACATAAACAATCACTCATTTAACATATCCATAATAGAATCGAGTTTATCAGATCATAAACAAATCTACATCGAAATAGGATCCCTAACGCCATCCAAACCCAAGAAGATACAGTATAAGGCCCTTGACTATGAAAATTTATGCAAGAGTGCGTCATTAGCGACCTATAGTAATGAAGACAATGACTATTGCTACCTCGAGAATTTTATAAAAGAACAAATAAAAGATAACAAAATAGACAAAACAAAAATTTTGAATTTACCACAAAAAGATTGGATTAGCCGAGAAATAATAGAATCAATTAATTTACGGAATCAATTATGGCAACAAACTAAATCTCAACCAACTGATTATAACTTAAATGGAAAATTTTTAAAGCAACGTGAAAAAACTAAGGACCTTATTAAGACGAAAAAAGAGACCTATTATCTAAATTTATTTCAAAAGACCTCCAATCAACCAAAGAAAATGTGGGAATTAATAAACAACTTAGCTTTAAATAAAATTAAAGAATCGAGTGCTCCTCCAAAGCTGTTATCGGGTTCCAATTTAATAACGGATGGCGATTCTATATGTGAGTTATTTAATTCTTATTTTTCCGCAATAGGCACAGAATTAGCAAACAAAATACCAAGCAGATATCATACGAATGCTGACACTACACTTTATTGTACACAAATTTCACGTGAGGACAATCTAGAAGTACTAAAACCATGCACAACACTTGAAATAATTAAAATAATCGATAGCTTAAATAATAACACTAGCACTGGACTGGACGGTATAAGCACAAAAGCCATCAAATGCTTAAAGACCTCTATTGCTGATCGCTTAACTCATTGTATTAATAAATGTTTTACCATTGGTGTATTTCCCGATTCTCTAAAAGTGGCTAGAGTCAGTCCAATTTTCAAATCTGGAAGTAGAACTGACCCAAGTAACTATAGGCCGGTGTCAGTTCTACCCGTTATTTCAAAAATATTTGAAAAAATATTGCATAATCGACTCAATCAATACTTAACCGAGAAAAATATATTAATCAATCAACAGTACGGCTTTCGTCCAAAATCTAGTACTCTAACTGCCACCATAGATTTAGTAACAAAAATCAAAACTCAAATAGACCAAAAGAATTTCGGATTGGGCATTTTCATTGACTTAAAAAAAGCTTTTGACACCGTCAGCCACGAAAAGCTCCTTAAAAAATTAGAAAACCTAGGGGTGACTGGCAACGCCCACAAAATGTTTACATCATTTTTAGATAACAGAAGACAAGTCGTCAAAATTGATAAGTACACAAGCTCAGTTCAAAACATAACATATGGCTGTCCTCAAGGCTCGATTTTGAGCCCCTTGCTTTTTTTGATTTACATAAATGATATCGATAAAATTGGCCTTAAAGGATACTTGACACTATATGCAGACGACACGTGTCTCTTTTACTTCGATAAATCCCTAAATAACATTACATCGTTAGCGCAACAAGATTTAGACTTACTTTCTACATGGCTTAAATACAATCTTCTCACAATCAATACAAAAAAAACTTCATTCATGATATTTGCTGCAAAGAATAAACCCCTTCCAAACACTACCCCAATTCTTACTATAGATAAGGAAATCATCCAATACTCAAACTGTGAAAAATACCTAGGGCTGTGGTTAGATGATAAACTCACTTGGACGGTACATATTAACCATATCAAAAGTAAACTAACATCACTACTAAGATCACTCCATAGAGTAACACAGTGTATTCCAAAAAAAGAACGTTTAATGATCTATAATTCTTTAGTAAAGCCTCATCTAGATTATTTAATTGAGATATGGGGATCAGCCTCCAAAACAAATTTAATTTCACTACAAAGAACTCAGAACAAAATTATAAAAACTCTTTTTAACTATCATTACCTTACTTCTACAAAAACACTATACTCAACAACTAAATTATTTACACTCTCACAAATTTACGCATATTCCACATGTATCCTTATCAAGAAAATAACAACAAATACAACAAAATCAAATCTACAAATACCTAAAAAATCAACAAAATATAACTTGAGAAATCAAAATGATTTGCAACCTATCTCGACTCGAACTAACTATGGAAAAAAAACTTTACTCTTTGAAGGAGCACAGATGTTCAATAGACTGCCAAAAAAATTAAAAAATTGTAAGAGTCTTAATGTATTCAAAAAATTACTTAAAAATCATATACACTGTAATTTAGAATAGAAAAGTAGAATACAACTTAAGCTTGTTTTGTATAAAGTATAAAAATATGTAAAATTTGTACTGTATGAGTATTACCTTAAACTAGAGATAAGATTAATTTATATATAAGATAGCATGTAACTCATTTTAAGTGAACTATTGTTTTTATGAGTAATAAAGTCTTTAAACCTAAATATAATAATTGTAGATATGTTACCAACACAACATTCGATCATCAAAAATTATCGATTAGACGTCAAAGTGAGATAGGAATTTGAAATCAACTATGAGCGAAAAGAGACTGAAGTAAAATGTGGCCAATTAGCCACATTTCGACGTGCCATTAGCCACCTTTGTACTTATAATAACGTTGGCTATAACGAGAATGATATCGTTTAATTAAGCTCATAACTCAATTTGGATTCCAATTTCGGGTATTCATGTGATGGATTGCCGTGGTTGTATTTTATTATCGATAGAGGTACATCACCAATTTTACGGTTCATTATATAATATATTTTTGGGAAAATACACGATTATTTTTTTATAATAAACTTATTATTGTTACGGTCCAAAAGATGTTTGTTGTTTAAGCTTTTTATGAGCTTTATGTTTAAATTCCTTTCATTCATTTATTCTTTGTAATAGTTAAAAAAAACAAGGTAAGTAATTAATAGGTTATATTTTCATTTGATCTAATCAAATATTTTAATGTTTACATTCGTTTATTTATATCCGAATCTATACCTTCTATCTATCTACCTATTCTATCTTATAAACAATGTTACCTAATTCACGACTATTCTAACCTCACTTTATGATTACACAATCTGTGACACATGAACGTTCCCGCCAAAAATGCACAGATAGAACAAAGACCACCATTTGCATTTCATTACACGATGACATACTTTACATGTCGTGACCTAAATTAAAGAACCGGGTTTAATTAGACATCAAAAATTTAACAAACACGGTACAATGAGGGTGATTCAAATGAAAATGGTTGGGAAAGGCGCACTTGATTTTAAAATGGATGCCGTAAATAGATTTAAGGGTAGGTATGATTGGAGTGTCGCTTATGATGGAAAAATACTTTGATATTTTATTTGGATATTATTTTGTAAAAAATAAAGAAAACAAGTTAAGTAGAGTCAAAAATTATTAAATGTAATAAAATAATTAGGTTCATGAATAGGCATAGTTAAATAGGGGTAGCCAACTGTTATTTTCAAAGTATATTTTTTTAAATAACTTATGCACGTATTTGTACAAGAAAATATTATTTTTACTTACTGAAAGTTCGCGATTATCGACTATATCAAAAACCTCTACTCCATGCGATCAAAAAGAAATGTATCACCATTATAATTTAAGGAAAACTGGAAAGGTTTCAGTCATAAAAGAAGTCATAAGGGTCAAAAATACGCTCCGTTTGATGTAACAAAGCGAACAAGCCTTAGAGCCCTTTGGGATTATTTTCATTATAAATTTGTAGGACACGCTTTAATTTTAATTATTAAATGGGTTTATAAATGGACTGAATACGGGAGTAACTAATAACATCTTGTAAGTTGTAACGTAGTTGGCTGGAACAAGCCCTGAGGGACCCTACTAACTTGGGAGAGTAATGTCGTAAGTTTTATTTCTAAAGAATTGCTTATTCCGTTTCCACTTTATCAAATTAATGTAAAACCACTGATAAGATAAATTAAATATGTATTTTTTTTAATTAAGATTTATTTTATTAATAATCAAAATAGTCATTTAGTCATTTAGTCATTTTAATCGTATATTTTTCTTTTTTTTTGTCCGTTAACAAGCCGTGGCAACTTAAGTAAAACAACACTTAGCTGTATATTTGTATCTTTTGTATCTGTTATCTTATTGGTATATGTTTTGTAAGTGGCCCTGAATAAATAAATAAATAAATAAGAATCTAATTTTTCAGCTTATTACGTAATATGAAAATTTAACAAAAATTTTAAAATTGGGGACGAGTTGTCAAGTTTTCTTTATACTGTTGAAAATTTGGTCGATAAGGCAAAATTAGTGGCTTGTTTTGAAAATAATATCAGATTTATGTGGATTCAAATCATCAGATTTATAACAGCAGTCACATTCCCATATTATCACAATATAATATAATATAACGGAATAGAAAAGAAAGAAAAATAAGCCTATGCATTATGCATGTAAATGTTGTAAAAATCAATGGCAGTGTGTATCACTAATGGTTGAAGCATAGGTACTTATTTTATCCATCTTTGGAAACAGTTTTAGTAGTTCCATACGCTAGGGACCGAATTACTAAGAAATATTAAGTAATACGTTTTCTTTGGCCAGTATTACTATAGGACAAAGATGTAGGCTATAGCTATAACACAGCCTTCGGGTCAACTAATTTAATTTCGTCTAACTACCTACTAGGTAACATTTCTTTTCCATTCATTCACACATCTATAATATAAAAATGAATCCCAAAATGTGTTGGTATGCGCATAACTTTAGAACAGCTGAACCGATTTCTTTAATTCTTTTTTTATTATATTCCTTGAAGTACGAGGATGGTTCTTATGTAGAGAAAACGTGAATATGTACCACGGGCGAAGCCGGGGCGGACCGCTAGTTTTTAATACTTTTACTAATGTGCATCGGTACAAATAAATTTATTTTCTTTTCTTTCTTTCTTTTCTAATACAATTCACAAGTCTTCCAAGATATAAGCTATATTTTTCGCTTTTTCGGTTACACCCGCGCGCGTGAATGAGTATGTCCTTTTAATCCTAATGTTCCTGTGGGAATATCGTTATTAAAAATAGCCTAATTTACTCCTTATAACAACATCTGTCAGTGAAAGTCCCATCAAAATCGGTCCAGACGTACCTGATGTTAGCCGGAACAACCAGACAGACAGACAAACAAAAATTTTAAAAATTAACATTATGTACAGTGCATATATGTATTTAGCAGAAATCGGTTATAAACAGACACTCCAATTTTATTAATGGTACAGAAAATAGATTATAAATCATAATTTTATTTTATTAGGATGTTACCACCTAATGATACGTGACAGAAACCGCGTGTAAGCAATAGCTAGGACCCTTCAAAGATTAACGGATCAAAGTATGACGATGGGATCTGGGTTTGGGCTCAAACTGATAATGTGATACGTGTTATCATGCTTATCAAGTGACCTCTGAGGGTTTTTATGTAAAGGAGTGTGGTAAGGGAAATTATTGATGTAGGAAGGGTGTATGGAATTGTGCTTGTGGTAGAAATGGAGTAAGTATAAAAGATTTATGGAATTAAGGGCTGATTTTTCAATCCTTGGTTAAAATTTATCCGTTCAATAAAGTATTACATGAACATTTTAACATGTCACCTGTAAACTGTCATATACGGACAATTAGAATACATTTTTGAAATGGTAGTTTAATACGTTATTCGATAAATAAGTTTTAACCAAGGATTGAAAAATCAGCCCTAGTGTGTTAAATAATTTTTGCCGTCTGGATATATGCTCAAAATTTGAATACCTTTGTCCATAAGAGTTTTATGGTAGTAGGTACACGGATGCTGATTTTGTAAATTTTGTATCAAATTTTGTAATGATTTTATGACACTGATAGAGCTTCAGCTAGAAGCTAAAGTCAATGGTATATCATAGAACTATCCCTTTGGTACTGACCTACATACAGTCGGTTAGCTGGTAGCCCAAATCTGATTACCCTAGTTACATGTACCAACCTCATGGTAGTTTAACCAAAGTGGACATTTGTCCTTTTATTAAGTCGGGGTCAAATGGTAGTCCCTTGATAACGCTTACCAGATTTCAGCGAAGGAAATATAGACAAAATGGTAAGGGGTTAGAAGTTTATTTTGGTCTATGTAGTTGTTCTTTTTAAGGCGCGGAGTGTTTTCTTTTTTCGTTTATGTATGTTTTGTGTCTATGTTTGTACCATTTTTAGCAGGCTATCTTACTTACGACTTATATTACTAGAAACAATGAAGGCTAGATTTATGAAATTGAAGCTCTAACGAATTTGTTTATTTATTTATTTATTTATTTCAGATAAATTTAATATCCGTATAGTTAATAAGATGAGCTTAAAAACTATGTTAGTACATAATATTATAATTATATCTACTATTAAAAACAATCTTATTTTAATTCACAACCTGCTTGAGAATGTAATATGTTAATAGTTCTTTTCACACATAACTATGTGATAAAATTTCACATAATAAAACTTTATTAACACTTGCTTTTTAAAAAAATATACATATATATATATATATATAAATACCAACCTGGGCACTAAGTTGATCCAGCCCGACTGCCGTGCATTGTCGACTCCACCTTTTCCCCCATATTACTCGACTCCGGTTGCATAGATCTTGCCCGGAGTGGCAACGGCGCAAATTTTTTGGCGACGTTGCCAAACGTATTCATGGAGAAATTGATATACTCAACATTTTTATTGCTAAGATCTTGAACTGAATCGACTCCGTAACGGCCAAAATTCAGAAACCCATAAACACTTGTTGGCTCCGTTTTATATACCAAATCCAAAGTCGTATGTTGATCAGATTCATTTATATTATCAAAATTACAGCTTTATTTGATCCGACAAAACAAAACTGTATATTAAGTAACGTAGATTAATTTTTCGTAAACACTACAGTATTTGTTGGCTCCGTACACAAACATATTATAGTTAGTTAACCTTCCATACATTGCTAAATCCGCCTAGACTAGACAAACTCGACTTCGTAACGGTTCAAATTTTGAAATGCTTAAACACTTCTTGACTCCGTTTTATATACCAAATCATTAGTCGTATGTTGATCTGTTCCATTTATATGCACTTGCATGATATTGACATGGGGATATGAAATTTGGGCAAGAAAAAATCTCCTGAGTCTTATGGAAGTTGAAGAAGTCGACCGTAATTCAATTGAAACTTATAGAAAACGTTGTGAAACTAAAAATACGGAACCCTAAAAAGATAGATATTTGGACGAACCTTTCATCATACAGCGACAATGATAATTCTCAAGTAGTATGCATCCTACAAATAACAACCTACCTCTTGAATCATCAGTAAATATCAAGATTATTATCATAATATTTATTGACGTATAGCGTTCGCCTTTGCCCTGATGCTGATATCAATCTGATAAAATAATTAAAATGTTAGATTTAGGTCAAACAAATGACGACTCATATTCCTGCACAAATTATCCATTGCGGAGTAAATATGAGTGTACGCAGATCGCCAACACGTTTAATCAGCAGTGGTGCAGTGGGTACTGCAGCTGGTGGATCGCATCCCGACCTATCGAAGCTAAGTTCGTTTTCTACGAGTTCTATGCCAACTGATACTCAAATTACTTACAGAAAACGGAAACAACCGCTAGAACAAGATTGCAGATGTAGTGATGATATGAAGGATATTCGGTCGGAGTTGAGCCGTATTAGTACATTACTTGAAAAATATGTATGCTCAAATGAACAAATAGTAAACAAAATTCATGAAAACATTTCTGAGGTAAAAACACAAATTACCGAAATTAAATCGTCCAACGAACAATCCTTGAATTTAATTCGCCAAAATACGAATCAAATCAATGAAATTAATTAGTCACCAGCATGTATGATAATTACTGCTACTTAATTTCTCAATTAGAATCCCAGATAAACCAGGGTGAGAGTTAAATAAAATCACTGGAATTAAATCTTCAATCAATAAATCAGTCAGCCAACCCATCGGGTTTTACGTCTAAAAATCAACTTCGTATAAACTAAAACTTAATCAAGGAACTACGGGACAGAAAGAGCCGCGAAAAAAATGTAATTTTTGCTGGTTTCCCAGAATCGACATCTTATAACTCAGAGGAGAGGAAATCTAAAGACAACTACGAAATTTTAAAAATTACCTCACTAATAAGTTCAGACCTACCGAAGCCAGTAAAAATATATAATTATAAATAATTATAAATAACCTTAATTCAAACTGTAGTACATGTCTTGATGGTATTACTACAAAAGCAATTAAATGCATCAAAGAAAAATTAAATCATAGCTTAAGCGACTGTTTTAACCAAGCCATAATTCAAAGACGTTTTCCGGACTCGTTAAAAATAGCGAAGGTAACTCCTATCTATAAGAGTGGCTCAAAATTTGAACCTGGTAACTATAGGCCAATTTCGGTTTTGCCAGTATTGTCAAAAATATTGGAGAAGATTTTACACACGAGATTAGAAAAATATTTAGACTCATTTAATTTTATTTCAGTGCGTCAATACGGATTTAAGCCAAAAAGTAACACTCTGTCAGCGACTATGGACCTAACTATTAAAATAAAACAGAACATTGACGCAAACAATATAGTTTTGGGAGTGTTTATTGACGTACAAAAGGCCTTCGATACCGTTTCTCACGAACTTTTAATGAAGAAATTAACATCCATTAACATTAATGGTAAAGCAGAAATCATATTTAAAAAATCGATCACATACAAATAGTTAAAATAGATAACCACGATAGCATTCCCTTACCAATTACATATGGCATACCACAAGGTTCGATTCTAGGCCCATTGCTTTTTTTTTAATTTATATTAATAATTTACAAGATTTAAAGCTTAAGGTCACCTAACACTTTATGCGGATGACACTTGTCTGTTTTATTTTGGTCCCTCTATACATGACATGATAGCGCAAGCACAAAATGAATTAAATAAATGGTTTCAATGCAATCTACTAAAAATAAATTTATCTAAATTCAAAGCTCATAACAAAATTATAACCTAGATCTGCGAATCGGCAGCTCCCTGAAATGGAATTATCACATCGACCACCTAAAAAATAAATTATCAGCACTTCTTAGATCTCTGCGTAATATTACTTCTTGCATTCCTCATAAATTACGCCACACCATCTACAACACCTTAGTAAAGCCGCACGTAATGTATTTAATAGAAGTATGGGGGAGTGCTTACAAAAATAAATTAGCGCCACTCCAAATTTTACAAAATAAAATCATTAAAACTATCTTTAACTATCCTTTTTTAACTTCTACAAATAACTACTTCTACGACGACACTAAAATAATGAATTTAAAACAATTATACTTTTATAATACGTGTATGTTCATCCGCAAAGCGCTACATAAAAACATAAATACAATTAATATTATAATCTCAACATCAAATCGCCACTATCCTAATAGACGAGCTAGCTATCTTGCCCTCCCGAAGATCCGAACAAATTATGGAAGGCGAACGGCAACATACGTTTCTATAACGGGAATAAATGTCTTTAAACCTTCAAATGGCTAAGGCCGCAAGCGACCAATGGCTGAGCTCGGTGGGCTCTGATTGGCTCATTTGAATCGGATCAACAAGAGCTAAAACGCAAAAAAGGTGGATTTGTATAAAAAGCACGTAATTATTATTATTACTGATGGTGACACTTGTGGCTCCGTTCGGATCCACATACGGACGGTGGTGTGGCAATGGATCCACAAATACCAACCGGATCAACAAGTGAAAACGGATCAAATAATTACTAACTATATGGCACGTTTGATCAACATAGTGCCCATGGAGATATCTATATATATATATATATATATATATATATATATATATATATATAAATACCAACTTGGGCACTAAGTTGATCCAGCCCGACTGCCGTGCATTCCTGACTCCACCTTTTCCCCCTTATTACTCGACTCCGGTTGCATAGATCTTGCCCGGAGTGGCAACGGCGCAAATGTTTGGGCGACGTTGCCAAACGTATTCATGGAGAAATTGATATACTCAACATTTTTATTGCTAAGATCTTGAACTGAATCGACTCCGTAACGGCCGAAATTCAGAAACCCATAAACACTTGTTGGCTCCGTTTTATATACCAAATCCAAAGTCGTATGTTGATCAGATCCATTTATATTATCAAAATTACAGCTTTATTTGATCTGACAAAACGAAACTGTATTAATATACTTAATAGTAACGTAGATTATTTTTCGTAAACCCTACAGTATTTGTTGGCTCCGTACACAAACATATTATAGTTAGGTAATGTTCCATACATTGCTAAATCCGCCTAGACTAGACGAACTCGACTCCGTAACGGTTCAAATTTTGAAATGCTCGAACACTTCTTGACTCCGTTTTATATATCAAATCATAAGTCGTATGTTGATCTGTTCCATTTATATGCACTTGCATGACATTGACATGGGGATATGAAATTAGGGCTAACAAAAAATCTCCTGAGTTTTATGAAAGTTGAAGAAGTCGACCGTAATTCAATTGAAACTTATAGAAAACGTTGTGAAACTAAAAATTCGGAACCCTAAAAAGATAGATATTTGGACGAACCTTTCGTCATACAGTGACGGTGATAATTCTCAAGTAGTATGCATCCTACAAATAACAACCTACCTCTTGAATCATCAGTAAATATCAAGATAATTATCATAATATTTATTGACGTGTAGCGTTCGCCTATGCCCTGATTCTGATATCAATCTGATAAAATAATTAAAATGTTAGATTTAGGTCAAACAAATGACGACTCATATTCCTGCACAAATTATCCATTACGGAGTAAATATGAGTGTACGCAGATCGCCAACACGTTTAACGAGCAGTGGTGCAGTGGGTACTGCCGGTGGATCGCATCCCGATCTATCGAAGCTAAGTTCGTTTTCTACGAGTTCTACGCCAACTGATACTCAAATTACTTACAGAAAACGGAAACAACCGCTAGAACAAGATTGCAGATTTAGTGATGATATGAAGGATATTCGGTCGGAGTTGAGCCGTATTAGTACATTACCTACTTGAAAAATATGTATGCTCAAATGAACAAATAGTAAACAAAATTCATGAAAACATTTCTGAGGTAAAAACACAAATTACTGAAATTAAATCGTCCAACGAACAATCTTTGAATTTAATTCGCCAAAATACGAATCGAATCAATGAAATTAAGTCATCAGCATGTATGATAATTACTGAACAAAACATATTGAAGAGTACTATTTCTCAATTAGAATCTCACATAAACCAGGGTGAGAGTAAAATAAAATTACTGAAATTAAATCTTCAATCAATAAATCAGTCAGCCATGAGCCAACCCATCGGGTTTTACGTCTAAAAATCAACTTCATATAAATTAAAACTTAATCAAGGAACTACGGGACAGAAAGAGCCGCAAAAAAAATGTAATTTTTGCTGGTTTCCCAGCATTGACATCTTATAACTCAGAGGAGAGGAAATCTAAAGACAACTACGAAATTTTAAAAATTACCTCACTAATAAGTTCAGACCTACCGAAGCCAGTAAAAATATATAATTATAAATAAGCTTAAAAACTTACTTCAAACTGTAGTATTATAGGTCTTGATGGTATTACTACAAAAGCAATTAAATGCATCAAAGAAAAATTAATAATACCTTATGCGCCTGTTTTAACCAAGCCATAATTCAAATACGTTTTCCGGACTCGTTAAAAATAGCGAAGGTAACTCCTATCTATAAGGCCGCGTTTCCACCTGCAAGAAAACTTCCGCGAGAAATGTCCGACAGTCTGTCTGACAGCAACTTGCAAGTCTACTTGCAGGTGGAAACGCGGAATTAGACTTGCAAGTTGCTGTCGGACAGACTGTCGGACATTTCTCGCGGAAGTTTTCTTGCAGGTGGAAACGCGGCCTAAGAGTGGCTCAAAATTTGAACCTGGTAACTATAGGTCAATTTCAGTTTTGCCAGTATTGTCAAAAATATTGGAGAAGATTTTACACACGAGATTAGAAAAATATTTAGACTCATTTAATTTTATTTCAGTGCGTCAATACGGATTTAAGCCAAAAAGTAACACTCTGTCAGGGACTATGGACCTAACTATTAAAATAAAACAGAACATTGACGCAAACAATATAGTTTTGGGAGTGTTTATTGACCTACAAAAGGCCTTCGATACCGTTTCTCACGAACTTTTAATAAAGAAATTAACATCCATTAACATTAATGGTAAAGCACTAGATATGCTGAAATCATATTTAAAAAATCGATCACAAATAGTTTAAATAGATAACCACGATAGCATTCCCTTACCAATTACATGTGGCATACCACAAGGTTCGATTCTAGGCCCATTGCTTTTTTTAATTTATATTAATAAATTATAAGATTTAAAGCTAAATGGTCACCTAACACTTTATGCGGATGACACTTGTCTGTTTTATTTTGTCATGTATAGACATGACATGATAGCGCAAGCACAAAATGAATTAAATAAATGGTTTCAATGCAATCTACTAAAAATAAATATATCTAAATTCAAAGCTCATAAGTCATAACAAAATTATTCCACCACACGCTCCACTTAAAATTAACGGTGTTATATTAGAACATAAAACCCACGAGAAATACCTAGGTTTGCGAATCGGCAGCTCTCTGAAATGGAATTATCACATCGACCACCTAAAAAATAAATTATCAGCACTTCTTAGATCTCTGCGTAATGTTACTTCTTCCATTCCTCATAAATTACGCCACACCATCTACAACACGTTAGTAAAGCCGCACCTAATGTATTTAATAGAAGTATGGGGGAGTGCTTACAAAAATAAATTAGCGCCACTCCAAATTTTACAAAATAAATTCATTAAAACTATCTTTAACTATCCTTTTTTAACTTCTACAAATAAAATCTACGACGACACTAAAATAATGATTTTAAAACAATTATACTTTTATAATACGTGTATGTTCATTCGAAAAGCGCTACATAAAAACATAAATACAAATATCATAATCTCAACATCAAATCGCCACTATCCTAATAGACGAGCTAGCTATCTTGCCCTCCCGAAGATCCGAACAAATTATGGAAGGCGAACGGCAACATACGTTTCTATAACGGGAATAAATGTCTTTAAACCTTCAAATGGCCAAGGCCGCAAGCGACCAATGGCTGAGCTCGGTGGGCTCTGATTGGCTCATTTGAATCGGATCAACAAGAGCTAAAACGCAAAAAAGGTGGATTTGTATAAAAAGCACGTAATTATTATTATTACTGATGGTGACACTTGTGGCTCCGTTCGGATCCACATACGGACGGTGGTGTGGCAATGGATCCACAAATACCAACCGGATCAACAAGTGAAAACGGATCAAATAATTACTAACTATATGGCACGTTTGATCAACATAGTGCCCGTGGAGATATCTATATATATATATATATATTAGTCTCCTACTATACTTTATTAATTCTATACTATATAAGTCGTAAAGTTTACGATTGTTATGAACTTTAACCAAAAAATTCGCAGAATAAATCTATATTAAATTACATATACAAACAATACAGAATCCTCTCTAATTAGTTTTACCTTGTTCAATTTCGAAACAACACTTGTATCACAGATAAAACAAACACAAACGCAAGTTTCACACAAAACTTAAACTAACTTAAACATGAGACAAGTTGCACAGATGTTAACACAACCCAATGAAACTAGAAGTTTCTAGTTGACAATAGAATAATAACATTAATTAATAGAAATACTAGTTATATACCCGTGACTCCGTTCGCGTAAGTTAATTTTTATCGATTAAGATTCAAAACTGACGCACATTCGCACATAGGTTTTGTTAAATAGTCTGCCATCTACTTTCTAATTTACAAAAATGCTGCAATATAGTTTCATGCTAGAGACTAAGGTAATTTGCAGTCAATAAGTCAGTTTTCCTTTTTAATAGAGATGTAGAGTACTTACATCTATAATTAATGTTTTTGTTTATTTTTGGGTTTAACGCGCTTATGTCAGGAACTATGGGTCCAATTAGAAATATTGTTTCAGTGTTAGATACCCCATTAATCGAGGAAGGCATAAAGGCTACAATATATTACTATCACGCTAAGACCAACAGGAGATGGAGCAATGCGGTTAAAATTATCTGTGTATTCTAATACAGACTTTAATCCATACTAATATTATAAATGCGAAAGTAACTTTGTCTGTCTGTCTGTTACTCAATCACGCCTTAACTACTGAACCAATTTGCATGAAATTTTGTATAGAGATATTTTGAAACCCGAGAAAGGACATAGGCTACTTTTTACACCGGGACATAGGATAGGTTTTATCCCGGAAATCCCACGGGAACGGGAACTATGCGGGTTTTTCTTTGATTGCGCGGGCAAAGCCGCGGATGGAAAGCTAGTAGTATTATAATCTATGTCTTTTCCAAACTAACATATAAATCAGATCAGGATTTTCTGCATCATAAAAACATTGCACGGAGTATATGAAAACATAAACATAGAATCTCCTTTTTTGAAATCGGTTACAAAAAGAAAGAGTACAAAATATTCGATTATCAAAAAGGCAATCTAATTTAAAAAGCTAATAATAGCTTAAAAAGTTTTTTATTTGAACGTACCTATTTCAATTACTTAGTGCATTGTTTGTTCACCTCACGCAAACTATGAATATAAAATATACTGTTATTTAAAGTAGAATTTATTCAACATTTTATGTTTGCGCTTTTAAAATAAAAACGCATTTCTGGATATTTTATTTATTGAACTCAATCATGAACCAAACTAAGCAAACTTCATGCATAAAGTAAATAAACCTTAAAGATATTTTTTAATTCATACATAATATATAATTTTTGTACTCATATGACATTTATGGCTACAACAAGCTATGGCTGAAAAACAGCGCTGAAAACACTGGCTCATTGTTTTTACCATACGAGTCCAATACCACCCAATACGCCTTTTCGTAGTGAACTGTTCTTCGTTAATCATTTGTTCTTTGTATGTATTTCATTTTTAAATCGAATAAATGGATTCTATTCTAATATTAACAAACAATAATTAGATGTCAAGCTTACATACTTTAGCCAAATAATCTCTAACTACTACACCAATGTAATGTTCAATTGTTCCAATACATAAATAAATACTTAACATAACTCAATTAATTTACTATGCTAAAAATCCATATAAAAATATATTATTACATATATTTCGATATACATTACATTCCGATAACCAAGGCGGAAACAAACAAACATACAAATATTTGCATTGCGTGATGTAAGAATCATTCGTTGGATAAAATGCAAAAGATTCGATTTATGGTGAAGCCATTGTGTATAAATAATTAGTAATATGATTGAATAGCATTTACAACAAACGATAAGTTGTTTTTAATATTTTTTACTTCACAATTATTAAAATACAGAATTGTTTTAAAAGTACACATTTTAAATACGTAGTAACCTACCGGATAAATAAATCACTAGGTATTTTAAAGTGCCTATCTACACTAATATTATAAAGAAGAAAACTTTGTTTGTTTGTTTGATTGTTACGAATAGGTTCATAAACTACTGGACCGATTTTAAAAATTCTTTCACCATTCGAAAGCTACATTATCCACGAGTAACATAGGCTAGGTTTTATCCCGGAAATCCCACGGGAACGGGAACTATGCGGGTTTTTCTTTGAAAACGCGGGCGAAGCCGCAGGCGGAAAGCTAGTATGAAATATGAAGATAATAGAATATAAGAAATGTAGACTATTCTAATCACTAATAAGTAATGTAATATGCTCTTTCGCATCTGCATTAGAATGCAAGTGTGTCGTATGACTTTCTCACGCTCGTAATTCAATCTCTAGGATAATATTAACTACTGACAGATTTATCTTCTATTATATAAAAATGAAACGCTCAATTTGTTGCTAAGCGCAAATCTCGAGAGCAGCTGAACCGATTTCGTTAATTCTTTTTTTATAATACTCCTGGCAGTATGAGTTCTTTTGGAGAGAAAACGTAAAAACGTACCACGGACGAAGCCGGGGTGGACTGCAATTTATCTATAAAAAAATAGGTTGTCTGTAAAGTCGGTTTACTGACGATAGTTGAACGTGACAACGTCCGATTGTGCTTCTTTGTCGCTCGTTCCGCGCTCTCGCTTGCACTTCAAGCCTTACATGGAACGCCTCAGAGCGAGGTAACGCCGCATGAATCATGTTTTTTCGTGCGTGCAGCCGGCGCTATATAATATTACTAGTGGTCCGCCCCGGCTTCGCCCGTGGTACCTACATGTTTAAACTATCCTATCTCTCAAGTTGGATCGAACTGCACATGGTGTGCGAATTTTATTATAATCGGTTGAGTGGTTTAGGAGTCCATTGAGGACAAACATTGTGACACGAGATTTATATATATTAAGAGAAGATAATAAGACGCGAATTATAAGACGTTGTCACGTCAATAAGATTGACGCAATCCAATTAATTAATAACATTTTAATAATAAAGTATTATCATAATTATTATTTTTGTAATGATGATTATTTGAAAATTTAAATGTATGTGATAATATTATGATGTCATTTTAATATAATACGATTATATTGCAAAACCTGCATAAGGTTGCTAATATTGCTAATATGTAAAAATGTATTGGTATGCAATAAATTATTTGAATTTGAAAATTTGAATTTAAAGTATTGAAATGTCTTCATTCGTTTGCTGCACTTAAATGGTTCATCTCAACACGATACGCATCCGATCATACGATCGTGTCGCATCAAGATATCGTATGCTATAAAACTCTAGAATCGCGTGTGCGTGCGTTCCTGAATAGTTGACTGGCCGACACCGGAAGAAAGAGGGAAATACATGGTATTGTCTTAACTCGGAAACGATGTAGTGTCGTACCGTGTAAAGTTACATGATTCCGTAATTATATATAGTAATAAATTTTATAGTAATTGGTTTTAAAATAATTAATTTAATTGCAAATGTCGAGTATGTTTGTCGTAATTTCTTTTTGTTCTACTAATTATATATTAATTGATTTACTGTATATTACTCGGTACTTATTTTTATCCAATAACGTCATTGGCCATGGCCTGTACTCTCATAGGAGGCCCGAGTCCCAGCAGGGGGAAGTATATGGGCTTATGATGATGATGATGAACGTCATTGAAGATGATGGTGAACCACTTAATATTTTCAAAAATGTCTGCCTTTACAATAATCAAATTTTAATAATATGAAATTAAATAATAAACCTTAACATAATGTGTGTAAAATCTATTAAATATAGAGCGAATCGTGGAGGAAAGTCTTAAATATAAGAACTATAAGTCAACCTTCTGCGTAAAATTTTATAAGACTTTATACAGAAGAGATTTCGTAATAAATTATATAATTTATGATTTTCTCTGTATGAGCTGTCTTCATGTAAAGAAATTGTTTGCAAGTTTATTAAACTACTAGAGAACTATAGAAGATAGTGATTTCCATATATTAGATGAATATATATAGATATGTCCTAGAAACATGTATCACTTTCAAATAAAATCGTATTAAATATTTTCATTTTCAATTCAATTTCAAACAATTTAATTTGCTCTACTTATTTTTATTCAAAGTTAAAAAGAATACAATAGTTGTGATAATACAAATACTACCTTCTTTTCATACATTTTTTTTTATTTCCACCTCAGCAATTGAGCAGCAGACTCACTTGGTGGTAGTGAATTTAAGTGTACCTAGATAGAGCCCACTGACTTCAATATTCAAATTCAAAGTTAAAGATTAGCCGAAAGACATGAAATTGTCTATTATTTTTCAATTATTCTGCACATCACTACATACATTAGTATAAAACAAAGTCGCTTTCTCTGTCCCTATGTCACTTTGTATGCTTAAATCTTTAAAACTACGCAACGGATTTTGATCCGGTTTTTTTTAATAGATAGAGTGATTCAAGAGGAAGGTTCTAGTATATAATTTATTAGGTTTTAGATAAAGCGGGCGAAGCCGCGGGTCGTATGCTAGTTATACATAAAATAGCCGTCCCAATGATAGGTAGAATGTTAAAAGCTATCCTAGTAAATGTGAAAGTTTGTATGTTTGTTTGTTACTCTTTCACCCAAAAACTACTCAACCGATTTTTATGAAATTTGGCATACATATAGAGGGTAACTTTAATTAACATATAAAATAATTTATATCCGAAAAATCCCACAGGAACGGGAACTATGTGGGTTTTACTTTGAAAACGCGGCTGATATAAGTAGGAGCAAATAGGATGATAAAAATGTACCCGACATAATATGTTACCCTTTTATAAACACAAGCTGACTCAACAAACGGTCTACAGCACCCTTATCACTTAAGGGTATAAAAATAGTTTACGACCGATTCTTAGAAACAGCGAATATACATAAAATATTCTTCAGAACAGTTTGGTTACAAATAACCGAATTTTATATGTGACCGTAATGTTGTAAACACTGTTGTTATACTAGCTTTTCGCCCGCGTCTTCGCCAGCGTTTTCAAAGGAAAACCCGTATAGTTCCCGTTCCCGTGGGATTTCCGGGATAAAACCTATCCTATGTGTTAATCCAAGTTACCCTCTATATGTGTGCTAAATTTCTTTATAATCGGTTCAGTACTTTATGCGTGAAAACCATACATACATACAAACCTTTCCTCTTTATAATATTAGTATAGATATCCCGCGAGATTGTTGTCTGTGGATTTTTTTTTTTCAAATTATTCCTATTGCTTACAATTTTACGCATTGTAATTTGATACATCATAAATCTATGGATGTAATATTGTTAAATTGTAAAACATAATGTTGTAACGAAAAATAATATCTACATTATATTTCAAGCAAATCGCAATTTTTTCGACATTGAAATCTTTCGAGTCAGTCTTTTTTTCACGCCTAAACTACTGTACCAATTTTGATGAAAGGTACAAAGATAGTAAATCAAATGTTTTTTTAGGAAATCCCATGGGAACGGGCACTATGTCAGTTTTCTTTTGTCTACGCAGGCGAAACCGCGGGCGGAAAGCTAGTTTAAATAAAAATAGAAGTTACAATAAAATAAACATATGTCGTATCTTTTAAAGTTAGTAAAGTTAAGTCAAGTGTAAAATTTAAACGTCACAAGTATGGCAAAGCACTATTTTATCCGAGTTAAGTGCTTTCATCTTTTAAATAAATTCTTTATTATAAAAGCCTGTCAGGATTCTGTTTTATTTTATAGCTTATAGAAAATGGTTAAAGTTGTAATTTTGTATTCGATACATTTTTAGGATATATATTTTAGGAATATGTATTAAAATAATACTTATTTGAATAAATCACATATAAATATGTAACTGGATTTGCGATGTTTCGGTCGAGTATTTTGTTTAAACGTATCACTTAAGCTGTAGTATATATGAAGAACTATTATTTAATCTATCTCTACGCTGAATTTTATCTACATCTGTGACTCCGTTCTAAGTTCTAACTTTTCTCTTAACTCCGCTTTCAGAGCGTCTTGATACTTGAAAATAGATAAATATAATAGATAATAACCCTTATTCCAACTTTTAAGAATTTGATTCATAGACCATTTTTTAATAATATAAAGATGTAAATATATAATACGTATATAAAACAACACTTATTCTAGCGCAGTCAGTTATCACTCTTTAGAACACTGTTTTTACACAAAATAGAGAGTTTTCATTTCAGCAGAATTTTGCAAACTGTCAAAAAATTCACAAGCCTCGTTTAGCAATGTAGCGACTTTTAAAATGAGTATTTTTTACCCACGCAGCGGCTATCCACTTTGTTTGTATGAAAACACGTGTATTTTAAATACAAAAGTAAATGTGTTGGGAGAATTGTAAGTAATTAATTTAATTGAGAAAATTAGAAAAAAAAGCAAGATTCAAAGATTCAATCGTCGCCTTGCTCCATGACGTGACGGTATTGCCCTGATGTGACCTTGAAATTTTACTCTCAACGCGCCTAAAGAAGTTTCACTTCAAAAAGTAAAAACCAAAATTTTCTAAATCAGCCCAGCAGTGCATTTAGACCCAACGAATATTGAGCTAGAGCTAGAGCAAGATTCTTTCGTGATCTTTTAGTTTGAAAGAAAACTCGTATTCAGTGTTATTCAGTATTAGAACATTGCATAGAATCTTTTCTATCTTACAGAACAACGAAAGAATGCTCTACGCCTGTTTACACTAATAGAATTTGACATTGTGAGGTTAGAATGAGCATTCGCTCGTTTGATCTAAATGCACCGACAAAGAAAAAAATTGATAGAAATAATCTAATAGTATATTTACGAAAATGAGATTTTTCCAAGAAGTTACTTATAAGCACGCTTCTGAAATTGACATACATTACATAATTACAATTAATGTTAGTACTAATAAAAGGTAAGTAGGTACATATTAACAAAACTCGAATAAAAAATAAGATATCGATCAAATGTTCGAAAATGTGAAAAAGGTAGAGCTTTTGTTTTTTTATATTATTTGTGTTATTATTTACGTATATAATAACTTCTTTTGAATTATAATTCAATGAAATAATTTATAATAAAAAGTTAAAACACACGTATCATAAAATAGTCTCTCTTTTCTAAATTTAAATAAAGAATGGCCGTACACATAAATTTTCAATACACAGCACCTAATTATTAATTTACTTCTAATCCTGGAACAAATATATGCGATCCCTAGTGATCAATCTATCCTAAAGGTAGACTAAAGGCTCTACTGTATCCCTGTACCTACTGTATTGAAAATATATAGCCTACACTCTACAGTATCTCGAATTATATTGAGACTTATAAAAAAATAAGATTGTAATTTACATTTTTAGATACATTTGTGTAAATAAAACGATAAGTTGCTTAAATTACATAAAAATCAATTTATAAAATATTTTATGGAGATAATTTCTTATTATGATACGAAAAAAACAAAAATAGTTGCGTGAATTCGTGCATAATGTTTAATGAAAATACAATTTATAATTTCACTAATAAACTCCAGTAAATCCAATTGAATTCAATCAATACATCGCAAATAATCAAATGAAATTAATTTATTAAATCGACAACCAAACCACATCCAATCAGTTTCGAGCTACGAATTTATAATATACGCTCTGATTGATTTTGAAATATTTTGACAGACGCTGTTGACCTTTGCGCGGGAAAAAGTCACCGAATTAAAAAAAAAACACTTACCAGCAACCAGGGCCACAGAGAAGAAAAGAACTATCATTAACTTATATTTTGACATGTTTTTCGTTCACAAATACACTGGGTCTATAGCATTGCGCGCGTCTAGCCGCGTCGGATCGTGCGAGCTGTGTGAACACCCCCTACCCCTGAGTCCCTGGTACAAGTATAATATTATATAACCTCTGTATATGCCCTCTCTAAATCCACTAAGACAAACTCGCGTTTGATACTGTATGTATTTGATTAATGGCAAAGCTGTGGCTGCATTGTGTTAAATGGAAAGTTGAAATTGAGTATATATTTTTGGGGGGTGTGTTTGATGTCTGTAAAAAATTGTATTGTAAAGAGTATTATCTGAATTTTAACTAAACCATATGCATTTTAAATGTTAATAAACGTTATTTTGATCAATATGTTAGTAAATACGAAAAAAAATACTCAACACATTAAAAATAACAATTAAATATGGATATAGAAAAGTATTTGAAACGATTTTTATATTTAACTAATCACAGTTCAAAATTAAGCATTAAACTGTATTATTAAGTTGTCAATATAATATAGAGTCAATAAGTAGTTTCGTTTAAAAATTATTACTTCACAAATTAAAAACATATGCATCAGAAAATCATCATGCTAAAACTAAGTTTGTTACCTTATTGTGGAATACGTTTTACATAAAAATAACTTAACCTCCTGGGGCCTGCGGTCATATATATATTACATAAACAATAAAAAAATATTTCAACGCCATCTTTTGCGTATATGCGGGAATAATACCTCAAATCGATGTAGTGGTATGTCATCCGCTATACTAAACGGTTTTTGGTTTTATAAGTGACAGTGATTTGAAGTATTCTCATTTCAAAGTCGAAGGTGGCTGTGCGACGGCAAATACGTGGTCAGTAATCTTACATTTTTAGTGGAACCATTAGTATATTGCAGTATATCTTTGTATATCTAATTATAATAGATATTATTTCTGCAACTGCAATAGTTATTTTGTAAGATAAATCTAAAACTTGTGAAAAATATGAATGTTTTCTTTTATGTCATACTGGCAAGACATTTGGTCTCAATTCTTGCCAAATTGGTATTGGTTACAAGGGCCCCATGTATTACCTATATGACATTATTTAGTTTATGTTACAGATTTTATTATAATTTTCAAGGATTATAAGATACTGAGGTCTACCAACACCTGGATGAGTCAAATATTGACCTATATGATGGACCTATGGAGTTTCTTGCCGGTTCTTCTCCATAGATACTGCTTTCCGAATCGGTGGTAAATGTTAATACTGTTATGACGATTCAAAAGTGCTTTTAGAAGAAGTCTAATTGAATAAATAAATGTTTGAGATGAAGATAATCCCCCAAATGATACCGATGAAGCCGCCCAAACACCAGAAAATGAGTCTTCTTCCATTCGTCCAATGAGTATGAGTCACGTCAGTACAGAATCATCACTATGTATGTCATCTTCAGTTGTTGGCAGACCATTTCGGGGACGCACATGACGTGGACCAAGCATTAGAGGAGGCTGACCAAGAGGATGGATTAGAAATAAGACCTAGGGGTGGACGTGACAATATAAATACCCCGCCGCGCCGGTGCAAAATACTTGAACTGGTTATTTCTCACCCCTAAAAATACCTATCTTTGAACCAAGTTACAAAAAATAGATACAGAACAATAGATAGAATAATAAATATTAGGTTTCAAGTTTAAAAATATATAATAACTAAAAAAACATGTAGTTTTTCTTCATTTTCATAAACTTATTACACTTGGAACTGGGACCCCCTGTAATATATAAATGACATAAAGAAAATCCAAGTTTTCCACGAAAGATTTTTTTTTCCATTTTTTTGAATATCTATAATTGCATTAGAACAGATGCAGCTAATTTTTATTAAAAAAGAAAGAAAAAAAAATCCTGGGTCTCAGGAGGTTAAACTCTACATATGACTTACTTTCACATCAAGAAAACTTGGTGGTTCGTGAAAATGACAAGAGATGGCGTTGTTAACACGAAATAAGATTTTCCATTTTACTAAGTACTGAAACTTTTAATAAAGTTATTAAGTTACTTTATTTAAATGAATACAATATTATAGTAATATACTTCGATATTGATTACTAAAATGTTTTTGTTTTTGGTCCATTCGTCGGTATAAAATTTCAACAGTTCCAAAAAATGTCGCTAGATGGCTCTTTATTCAAAATAACTTAGCACTCTACAACGTAATGATTTTGAAACTTCTTGAAACGTATTTTCTTCACTAGATACTCCTTTTTTCATATTTACAGGAAGATTAAAACATAACTTTAATCACTACATAATATAAAACAAAGTCGCTTTCTCTGTCCCTATGTCCCTTTGTATGCTTATATCTTTAAAACTACGCAACAGATTTTGATGTGATTTTTTTAATAGATATATTTTTAATAGATATATTCAAGAGAAAGGTAAATAATTTATTAGGTTTTAGACAAAGCGGGCGAAGCCGCGGGCGGTAAGCTAGTACAATATAAATTAAAAATGCTCTAACTTGCCCCAAAATGTGTATATGGTGTAAGCGTATGTAATATAAGTCTAAATGCGTAATAACCAAACTAAAGTTGTTATGTATTCATCTCACCTTTTAAAAACTGCAGATGTTTGTGTTGAGACATCAGACGCTTTTGAATATTCATATTTCTTTGCGACTTCCATTTAATCTTATTTGGAAGATGTAATTTGAACTAAAGCTGAATGTTGTCGGGAAAATATAAAACAAGATTATATTATACTTTGACTTTTTAATAGTAATAGATATTAGAAGAAAGTTTAAGCTTCTGTCGTGCTTTTACAATATAAAAGAGAAAGATTTATTTTTACGAGTGTATTTAAATTGTTTTGTTGGATGAAATAAAATCGACTTAACCATATTTTTGCTATAGGAATATCTATAATAGTATAAGCCTTGTATTAGCTTAAATAAAATTATTTTTTTGTTTCAGGACATTGGCATTCTCTTCAAAATACTTTGGTGCAAGAGGACTAAAACAAAAGATGCACCTAGCTATGCTCCGCGGTTTTACTTGCAGTGCTCCACTCCTTTTGGTATTGGCGAGATGATAATATACAGGGTTACTTGTAAAACACCAGCAACTTCGCAGGACAAGATAGCTAACATCATGTGTAACAACATTTGTTCTACGACTTTTGGCATAACGCAATAAATTATTTTTAAATGATTTTTTTAACTTTTATTGTACTCTCTTAACATTTGTAAGTCTATGTTCTATTCATTATTGGATGGACGACGCGACGCCCCCTTCCCTCTCTCGTTCGCTTCTTGTTTACGTAATTTTTGTGAGGCGTAGAGTTTATAATATTCAAACGGAAAATTAAATGAATATTTATTTTTTTATGAAAATAAAATCTAACAAATTATCAAAAGTCGTAGAACAAATTTTGTTGCTTATGATGTTAGCTATCTTGTCCTGCGAGGTTGCCGGTGTTTTACAAGCAACCCTGTATAGGCTTCCTCGATGAATGGGACATACATCTAACACCGAAATAATTTTTCAAATCGGACCAGTACCTCCCGAGCTTAGCGCGTTCAAATAAACAAACAAACTCGTCAGCTTTATAACATTGAGTATAGATAATACCTATATCACGTATATATTTTTACCATACCAATTTTATATGTAAATCTTTTTCTTCTTTCTATTACCCTCCTTCTACTAAAATATATGTAGCTTTAATGTTATGTTCGATTAATCTTTAAAGTATTCTCACTTATAATACCACAAGAGCTTCAAAATTATCGGGTATTTTCCGATAGGTTCGTTGCAAACAAATGAAGGAGTCAAGTTTTTAGTCAAGGTTAAAAAATCACGAGCGCGAAGCGCGAGTGATTTTTCCTGAAAAACTTGACGACTTTATTTGTTTGCAGGGAACCTTGAGGGAAATGCCAGATAATTTTGAAGCTCGTGTGGTATTCGGGAGATTATTTTTCCGTCCCAAATGTCGGCCAATATAATTTCACAATTGAATTCAACCTGTCAGTTTGACGTCAACGACCAGAGAAAATTTTCAAAAAATTATCAGTATAATACCATGTACCACGTGACGTCGAATGGTGCAATTCTATTGGTCGATATTTGGGTCGGAAAAATAATCAAATATATTTTGAAATTCCATTATATTACATTTCATAATACAAATTTTCCAATTAACATTTTAATTCGTTTCTATATTCTTGCTCGAACATCTAGGGGTCAATGTACCGGAAGCAAACAGATCTATACCAATCACGTGGCGGGAAAAGGTATGCCATAAACCCTTGCACGTGATGGTGACCTACTTTGTTAATGGGTATGTACTTTTTGGTTTATTCTTTCAATTTTAGCTATAAGCCTGTATATGTTATGTGGATAGATTTATGAATCTTTGTCAGCTATTGTATACTATAAATTACTAGCTGTGCTCCGCGGTTTCACCCGCATTGTTCCGCTCCTGTTGGTCTTAGCGTGATGATTTTATATAGTCTATAGCCATCCTCGATAAATGATCTATCACCGAAAGAATTTTTCTTATCGGACCAGTAGTTACTGAGATTACTGCGTTCAAACAAACAAACTCTTCAACTTTATAATATTAAGTATAGATAAGGGAAAAATACAATAACAGTGAATCATTCTATAGCCCTGATACTTACTCTTATGGAGATCATAGAAAACACATTAGACTACTAATAATTGTCACCTAAAAAAATTATAATTATAATTCAACCGACAAATTGCTTTAATGAACCGATAAAATAATGAGTCAAGTATGAATCATTCAATTAGTTTAGTTGTTATTTATCCGTGTACACGACAATTCTATTCATCTTTATAGGTATGTGTTTTGTATATTTCATTATTTAAATATATTCAAAACATTCAATATATTACCATAGATAGTATAATACTATAATAGTAACACAATATACAGACACAACCAGTAGGGAAACTTCTCAGAACACGTTCGAAATGGCACACGCACACAAGCAAGCGTGTTTAAGAGACTGAGAATCACAATAATTGACAGTTACAAGAATATCCTTATTTTCGAACGTGTTATATGAAGTTTACCTACTGGTTGTATCTGTATATTGTGCTTGCAATTACTAACAAAATTCGTGTACATGTTTTTATATTTGCGCTTGCTGTGCAAAACAATAGCGTGCAATCAAGGTGCTAAGACCTAATTTGGTTTAACGTGTTTAGTTTTATTAAGTGTCCGCTAGAGGCGCTATTGTTGAATGCATGACACGGCTCTATCGAAGCCATTTTGAATTTTATTTTCAAGAGATTAGTGAAAAATATTTTAAAAGTATACAAAACGTACCACATAAATCGGTATGATTTGATTATCGGTATTATTAAGTTTAAAATAATAGATTGATTTTCAGTTACAATCAAAATGAAAATTTTATTATACTGCATAATTTTTTTAACAGTGTGTAAATAAAAAAAAAGGATGATAATATTAAATCAGAGCATGCACATTTTCCAGAAAATCTTCCTCTGTGCCTTCTGTGCTTAGTATGATAAATAATTTATTATATACTTAATGATGACAAAGCTCTATCATCATCCTGAGTTATCTTTTAATTAAATAGATAAATGCTGGAAGAGCACATAAAAAACTAAAAAATCTATTAAAAAAGGATTTATTCTCTACACACGCGCAAATTCGAGGCAAACGACAACGAATATGAAAGTATATGTTTATCGTTTATTATTATTTATTATAATAATTCACCCATGAAAACTTACAACATAATTTCACATACCATTAAAATCTTGACCCTTGGAACAAAAAAGTGATTTTATTGGATTTGCATCAATTTAAAAACTATTAACTGTATACTATTTAAATAAATAGAAATAATTCAAGACGTTCAAGACATTCAGTTCGAATCCACCGCTTTCTAACCTACAACCGTGCTATTAAAATGGGTAAGTAAATTATATAAAACTGAAGAGTTTGTTTGTTTGAACGTGCTAAACTCAGAAACTACTGAACCGATTACGAAATTACCTTCACTGTTGGATATTTACATATTCCTGAGTACAGGCTGACCTTGTTATTTACACGGAGATGTTAAGTATCAATAAATATACAATCCAATAAGAAATCATCCGGGTTTGATAACAGGGAAAATAATACAATAATTCAGAATAGACTCTATGATTAGCTCTCTTTCTTATACACAAAAATTTAATATGTAGGCTGTAGGCCTACTTTCCAACGCCTATGAAGATTTTTTATAAATGACAAAGTAAAAGGTAACGAGGAATTTTGACGCAATTCGCAATGTATTTCATTTTGGTTTTCAGTGTGGAAAATGATAGAGCCTTATTGCCTTATTGCCGGTTAGACGCATGGCAAGCAGCGTGGCAAGGAGCCCGGCAAGCAGCCGGCAAGTAGCCCGTGCGCTTACGGTACAAACAAACACGGGTACATGCACAAACAACATCTTTACATGCTTGTGCCCGTGCTTGTGCTCCTTGAATGTCACTTTGAACGCAAGCGTCTGAACCCACCATATAATTCGTGTAGCGTCATCACTTTCCACACTGAAAATAATGTACTTAGGTGAAGTGATTTAGATCTCCTCTACCATAAATACGTACATATTATACAAAGATAAATATTCTGATCTACAGGTTCCAAAATGTTCGCGCTCGTCTGCCTCCTCCTCATAGCGACGACGGTAGAATCCCGAATATTCCGCGAACCACGCCGACTTGCTGACCCGACCCCACCACCCCCTCCCTTCCAGGAAGTCACCAGCGAGAAATGTGATGTTTTCAAGAATAACTACTGTGGTACACTTGACTATTCTAACCCACAAGAACAGTTTTTTAATGGGAAGTGAATAAATGACATTGTGTAAAATAAAGTTTTTTATTTCTCTAGACTCTAGAATCTAGATAGTTGATAGTTATGTTTTCTTAGTGCAAAGTGTGCCAATAACAATTGATTTTGATAATATTTTCAGGCAATTGTCTTCAATATCCTTCACTATAAAGAAGAGCGTGCGTGTCGAGCACACGAGTCAGAAATGAAACTTCTTTGGCTTGAGAGTCAAAGATACCAAAATCGTCGCCTTACTCCATGACGTGACCGCATTGCCATGACGCGACCTTAAAATTTAAGGCCGAGATTCATAGATCGCACTTTAACTTTAATTTGAAGGAAAGATCAACTTTCATCCAAAAATATATTTCATAATCGTGTCAAACTCATTATTACTTTACAAAAATTATACTTTACTTTGTAAAGGCAGGCGCCGATAATCATGACTTTAGTCTCAATTTAAACTTTTCATGACTATGCGTATAAATAATATAGGTACCTTCATTCTAAACTAATTTCCTAGAACAGAAACACATTTTAATATGGTTGGGTTATAGCTTGTAACGTCATGTCGATTTGAGTAACATTTTTTTGTTGATGTGTTGATCGTTTCATCGCTTCGTTTTTTGTTTTATCACATTATTATATTTTATTTATATTACACAATATAATAAAAAAACTAGATGATATTTTCGAGGATTCTGTTTGATCGAAAACATATAAATAAATAAATAAAAAAAAATATATAGATAATAACACCCAGACCCAAGAACAAATAATTGAGTTCATCACACAAATATTTGCCCTGAACAAAATATATAACATTAAAATTTACTAGAAAAAAAAAACATCAAGAAGTCCTTATTATTATCCCTTATTTTCACACTTTTACGTTTTTACATATTATACAATAAGAAAGTGTTTTGGATAATTCGAATTACGCTCGAAAAAAAAAGTAATAAATATAATAAAATAATAAAGGATATTTCCTTTTTTCGTGCGTAATTCGAATGAGGCTCTATAATACATGATACTTATAAATTATAATCATTATGAACTTTGGTGACTGAAAAAAAAATGTTGTGTGGTTTTATGAAACCACGGTAAAACTGAAACTTTTTTCACACTATAGACATTTAACTACTTAACTTTAACCCTTAATTTGGTATAGTCCGGTGTGACGGACACTTACGTAAAATAAATCCTGTCAAGTTTTTATTTCATGTTCATCGATTTTTAATCGATTAAATGTTTATTTATACCATAAACAAATAGTAAAAAATTAAGCAATGATTGTGACAACATTGCATATGTCAGTTGGGACGCAAAATGTCTGCGAAAAGGCGGCCACCTGTTTTGCTCAAAGTATTTATAATTATTTTTCTTATTTTTTGTCGAAAAACGAATTGAATTTTATATTTATTTATTAGATCATAAACATTTCAATCATTATTTGCAAAAACATACACACTTTATTACATTTTTATGGTGTTTATTTGTAACTGAAATGTTTTGTCCGTCACAGCGGACATTGCTAATTGTATAGAAAAGTACCACTTTATTAATATGTCCGCTGCGGCGGACACCGTCAAAATGTGTGTGTGTGAGTTTGGATTTTTTTTCATTGCCAACAGCCTAATCGCGCAAGTATAATTATTGCTTTAGTGCCGAATGAACATACACCTTCCCATGCTAGCGAAATATCAGATTCGGAAACTCAATTGCATGAAGCACGTACTAATTCATCCACCCCCCTGTTTTCTCCTGCACCATCTGCACCACCTTCCCTTGCTAACGTAACAATAGATACATCCGTCGATGAAGAATTACACTCCGAAGATTCTGATAGACCTGCTGATGACCAGATTCTTTCGTGCGTGAAATTGGCGAGTCCATTTTTGAAAATGTTCAGTCCCTATTTCTGCTATTCCTTGATTGCCTGCAACGCCTATAACACCAATAGCTTCTTGATTAGCACCCCGAAAAATAAGATCTAGGAAACCACCTACACTCAAAGCCAAAAGACCAAAAAAACAAAAAAATTCAGCTGACTTACAATTATTGGAGAGTAACTCAATTCCGTCACCAAGCGACAATAGAAGAAGGTGAGGAGGATGATTACATAGACATGCCAGAAGATGATTCACCTTTGAGTTTCCTTCACCTTTTTTTCTCTAGATATTTTACTAGTATCGTAGAGCAGACAAACTCATATTCAGTCAAAAAAACCGGCAATTCAATTCAAATAACAAAAGTAGAATTTAGAGACTTTTTTTTTAAATTTCATACAAAATAAACTTGAATTGGTTTTTTTTTTTTAATTTCATACAAAATAAACTGTCAATGTATCAAATAGTTCTAAAATTTTCATTTCTGTATTTTTCTTTAGTAAAAAAACATAAAAATAGCTGTGGTTTTTATTTTCCGTAATTTGGCAGTGTCCGCTGTGACGGACACAGGTTTTCCCAGCAGTGGGCTATGGTAGATTTTTTTTTTCATTTTTCGAGAACTTTATGACATACTCCTAAAACCACAAAATTGTCAAATTCATATATTTTGAATATTTTTATCGGTGCCAAATTAAGGGTTAACTAATTTTACTATTATCGTACGTATCGTGCGTCACGCGACATGCGCTACACAGACCAAAAAGTTTGAGACGATGTAATAAAAGTTTCACTTTAAAAGGAGTGTAGTACTGTTACCCCACAACATGAAAATGAAAATGAAAATTCACTCATGTTTTAGGTTACACGTTCTACAAATCAAAAAGTATGGCCAATAGAAAAATAAGTTTCAAACAAAAGTTGTAGAGAATAAAGTGATCTTTAAAAATGAATAGATGCATTTTATTAATTAATCCAAAAGTTAGAGTTATGAGCCAAAAATGATAATCTGGTTCCATACAAATATTATAAATGCGAAAGTAACTCTATCGTATGTCTGTTACTCAATCACGCCTAAACTACTGAACCAATTTTCATGAAATTTGGTATGGAGATATTTTGATACTCGAGAAAAATACTCTATAGCCTTCGTCGATAAAAGAGCTATCTAACACCGAAAGAATTTTTCAAATCGGACCAGTAGTTCCCGAGATTAGCGCGTTCAAACAAACAAACAAACTCTTCAGCTTTATATTATAAGTAAAGATGTTACTCCCGTGAACACTTACAACATAATTTCACATACCATTAAAATATTGACCCTTAACAAAAAATTGATTTCAATCGATTTGAAACAATTTAAAAACTATTAACTGTATATTATTTAAATAAATAGAAACAATTCAAGACATTTATTCCGAATCCACTGCATAGTCAACAACCGCGATTTAAAATGGGTAAGTAAATATAAATAAATAATATTATAAAGCTGAAGAGTTTGTTTGTTTGTTTGAACGCGATAATCTCTGGAACTACTGGTCCGATTTGAAAAATTCTTTCGGTGTTAGATAGCCCATTAATCGAGGAAGGCTTATAGGGTATTTAACATCACGCTAAGATCACCAGTGTTCTTTCGACTTCCGCCAAGAAAGGTCGCGTCGCGTCGCTCACGTTTGGGCGCTAGTTAGTGCTCGGGTATTGCGCTGACGCAGCAACCTACAAATCGTCACGTCTGGCCGCGTGCGGTCGCCGCGATGACCCAGTTACCGAAAGTAACTCACATATTTGTGTAAACAAAGTGTTAAGGCGAAGCTATAACTTTTAATTAATTATGGCTCCGACATCTCCAATCAAACTAAAAACTGAAACAGAACACCTGTTATATAAACACTACAGTGAAGAAAAAATACAACGAGAACATCTCCAGAATTTAGTACATGACCTCAAAGGTCAAATAGAAAAACTTCAGCAAGAGTTGAGTTATATCCAAGGGCAAAAAAGTACAGACCCAGACAAAAAAGATAATAATGGAAAGCCAATGCAGGTCCAGTACGAGACGGATGAAGAAGAGCTTGCAAAGGAAACAGAATGGGTACGACAGAAGAGTAGAAAAAAAAGGAAATTGAACACATCACTGTCCCCACCATCTCATCAAGCAGACGAAACTACTGCAAACAAAGAAAATGTGAAACCTAAGAAACAACCTTCACCACCACCCATAATTGTCGAAAACGTAAAAAACTATCAACAGTTTTATGATCTTCTTTCGGAAAATCTAATGAAAGATTCGTTCATCATGAAAATGATGAATGGAGAAAAAGTTAAAATAAATTCTAACGACGGTGACTCATATCGCGCTATTACCAAGCATTTGTTACAGAACAACTGCCTTTGGTATTCTTATGAAAATAAACAAGAAAGGCCGATTAGGGTAATGGCAAAAAACCTGCACTCCTCATATGTGCCAGCTAGAATACTTGAAGACCTGACATCTAAGGGATACAAAATCCAGGACGCGGTCAACAAACTGAGCTGGAAGAACAAGGAACCCTTAAACATGTTTATGCTCTCTTTCGATAAGGATGAGGACATAAAAAAAATATATGGAATTAACTCTATATTAGGCTGTAAGGTGGACATACAGCCCCTGAAAACATCTAAGCTGATACCACAATGCAAAAGGTGTCAAGCGTATGGCCACACACAAAAATACTGTTCAAAAGAACCCAGATGTGTTAAGTGTACAGGCAAGCATTTAACAAAGGATTGCAATAAACCAACTACAATTAAGCCAAAATGTGTTCACTGTGGAGAGCCTCATCCGGCTAACTATAGGGGATGCACAGTGGCTAAAGAACTTCAAATTATTAAAAACAAAAGCATAAAAAGGAATGCGCAGCCAAATCTTCAAATTCCAAACAAAGAAAAAGTAACTAAAGTCAGTAAACTTACAACAACAAAAGAACTTTCGTATGCATCCGTGACACGAGGAGCGCAGCCACAAACATCCTCACAGTCACACAATAAGCCACTAAACCAACTTATGGATGAAAAAATGAATACCATCTTAAAGCTTTTAACCTCGTTTGATGAGAGGCTTAAAAAACTTGAGGAAAGCAATAAAGGAGCTTCCAAATATAAACAATAAAAATGTCGAACACATTAAAAATTATGGCATGGAATGCAAATGGACTGCTAAAACATCAGAACGAACTAACAGCAGTCCTAGACATAGAAAACATTGATGTATGTCTCATCTCAGAGACACACTTCAACAAAGAATCCCACGTAGAAATCAAAGGCTACAAAGTTTATCACGCGCTACATCCCCATAATACATCAAGAGGAGGAAGTGCTGTCATTATAAAGGAGAACATCTACCATTATCAAGTAAATAAATACGAAAAAGAAGAAATACAAGCAGTGGCGGTCAGTGTAAAAACTAAGCATTGTCCTATAACCATTTCATCCATATACTGTCCACCAAGGTATTCCTTGAAAGCAGATCATTACAAAAGCCTTCTACACGATCTTGGAAACAGATTTATATTAGGAGGTGATTTTAATGCTAAAAATGTATATTGGGGTTCAAGACTGACCACAACCAAAGGAAGAGAGTTACTATGTGCTATTAGAGATACACAGTGTAAAACTTTATCGACGGGTAAACCAACCTATTGGCCAACCGACCGACAGAAAAAACCAGACTTAATTGACTTTTTTATTTATAAAAATATATCACAAAATTTTTTTCACATTGAGGAAGGTTATGACATGAGCTCAGACCACTCGCCTATCATACTAACTATAAGTGAGAGCATAATAATGAGGGAAAGCCATCCTACTTTAGTAAATAAATATACTAATTGGGAAAGCTTCAAAAAGGACTTGGAATCTGTGATAGAATTACAAATTCCTTTAAAATGCCAAGAAGATCTGGAGCATGAAATCAGAAAATTTATTGTTGATATACAGAAAAGCGCTTGGAATAATACACCTACTGTTAGAAAAAGCAAAAGATCCAATAATTATCCGCCAGAAATAACAAATCTTATAGCCAAAAAAAGACAACAAAGACAGATATGGCATCATACGAGATTTCCACATGATAAAACAGTCCTTAATAATCTTACTAAAAGACTGAAAAGAACAATTCAAAAGTTTCAAGATGAATCAATGGATATCTTCCTTAGTCATCTAACTAGTGATCGTACAACAGATTACTCCCTTTGGAAAACCACAAAAAGTTCAAAAAAACCAATGACGCATATCCCACCAATCAAAGATGTGAATGGGAAGTGGGCAATCAGCAACGAACAAAAAGCAGCAAGATTTGCACAACATCTGGAGCAAATTTTCAAACCCAATGAAGAGAATGAACACTTCGCTTTAGTAGAAGAAACAGTAAATGATGAGCTAGAAATAAGACTAGTCACTCCAAGAGAAGTATCCTGTGAAATTAAACGACTTAGCCGAAAGAAAACACCTGGCTATGATCTCATTACTGGAGAAATCCTTAGAAACCTTCCGCGGAAGGCTATTGTAAAACTAACTACAATCATTAATGCTACCTTTAGGCTTAAGTGTGTGCCTGATGTGTGGAAAATAGCCGAAGTAATAATGATACCAAAACCTGGTAAACCGCCACATGAGACTACTTCATACCGGCCGATCTCTCTGCTGCCGATCATGTCAAAATTATTTGAAAAACTATTCTTGAAACGGTTAAAACCCATAATCGAGGAAAGAAACTTAATTCCTGAGTACCAATTTGGATTCAGAGAACGCCATTCTACAATAGACCAAGTACATAGGATAACCAATATAAATGAAAAGGCTCTAGAAGAAAGAAAAGTTTGCTCCACGGTATTTTTGGATGTGGCGCAAGCATTTGATAAAGTATGGCACGAAGGGCTTATATACAAACTAAGAAATATGCTCCCAAAACAGTTTGCTGACATCTTAGAGTCTTACTTATCACAACGTATGTTTAGAGTAAGGCAAGATGATGCATATTCAGAGCTTCAGCCTATAAAAGCTGGAGTACCGCAAGGAAGTGTCCTGGGTCCTATTTTGTACTTGTTGTACACTTGCGATATTCCTGAGTTAGAAAACAACACCATTGCAACATTTGCGGATGACACAGCTATAATGGCTACAGGTGACACTCAAGAAGAAGCAGTAGAAAAAGTTCAGACAGCTGTTAATACGATCTTTGACTGGACGAAAAAATGGAGAGTAAAACTCAATGAGTCTAAATCTATTCACATAGACTTCACAAACAAAAAGCCAAATTATCATCCGGTATACATAAATAATCATGTAATACCTTATCAAAATACAGCTAAATATCTGGGTATGACTCTTGACGCAAAGCTTCGCTGGAAGGCTCATGTCAAAAAGAAACGCGAGGAGCTAGAGTTTCGCTATAAAGCTATGTACTGGCTAATTGGCAAGCATTCTTCACTCTCAAAGCAAAACAAGTTACTCTTGTATAAACAAGTCCTTATGCCTTTGTGGACTTATGGTAGTCAGCTTTGGGGCTGTACTAAACAAAGCAATATCACTATCATACAACGATTCAAAAATAAAGTACTGAGAGAGATCGTGAATGCTCCTTGGTACATTAGAAATGACGACCTACATCGGGACCTTAAAGTAGATCTCGTCACGGACATAATTAAAAAGAACGCCGAAGCTCACGAACGCAGACTTCACCATCATGTGAACGTCGAGGCTATCCAGCTCCTTGACAACACGGACATAGTGAGAAGACTGAAAAGGACAAAACCTTTTGAGTTAGTTTAGTGAAGTGTCAGTGTAATATAGTGAGTGCTATTCATAAAGAACACATGAACAAAGTGTCTTCGCCTTAAATAGAGACATTAAGAAAAGTGTTAATGGACACATTCTTAGACATACTATACCTAGCAAATTAAGTTAGATTTATATTACTCATTGGCCTATAGTAAAAGGCTAGATCGTAATTTTCAATAATGATACCTTAGGTTCATTATTTTAGGTAAAAAAAAAAAAAAAAAAAAACGCTAAGATCAACAGGAGCGGAGGCACGCGGGTGAAACCGCGGAGCGCAGCTAGTAATATTATAAAGTTGAAGAGTTTGTTTGTTTGAACGCGTTGAACTCAGGAACTACTGCACCGATGTACCTTATAATATTTTTTGTAACATGCAGAATATAGTTAATAATGATTTTATACATATATACATTATTATATTTTTCCTGTTTGAAGATCCCATGTCCAATATTATCAGCGCCGGCTTTACTCAGTCCTTTTTAAAAGCTTGAGCATGTAATATAAATATGTATTTACTTTACTATTTTATAGGCCTAAAACGGTGTTAAAACTGTGACAAACAAATATCATATTCTCCGTTATTACCTTTATTTATCCCAAAACTTAGAAAGTCGAAAATTCGTTTGCAGAGGCAAAAAATTGTCTAATGGTGCTTTTCCACCAAACCTATAGTATCGTTTCAAATGTTAAAACTTCAAACAAAATGAAGAGATATGATTGGTTATTTACAAACACATTCCTCGCACATGGTCGGTGGAAAAGCACCCTTACACCTATTCAAATGTGCATGCATGGTAGCGCCTACCATATTAACCCATCGGCTCATTTGAAATGAAATGAAATGAAATGAAATTTATATTTTTTTGGTTTTTATGGCATTCAAATGCTTTATAAATATAAATTTATAAAGAATAGAAAAAATTCGATCACGAGGCGGGACTCGAACCCGCATCCTTCGCGCCATTCCGGGGCGGATGCCTAACCAACTCAGCCACTCGTGACCCGCCTGAGTAATCGAATTTATTCTATCCTTTCAGTTTTATGTGTCTTAAGGGACACACCGCGCGCCATCTATTGAGATGATTTAACAACCATCTCAACCAATATGAAGCACTTTTCAGTGAATACAATATTGTAACGATGGAACACGACCTTTTCTTGAATTTATATTTTTTTGGTTTTTATGGCATTCAAATGCTTTATAAATATAAATTTATAAAGAATAGAAAAAATTCGATCACGAGGCGGGACTCGAACCCGCATCCTTCGCGCCATTCCGGGGCGGATGCCTTAGACGTGTAGGATCTCTGAGTCCCTTTGCCAGTTAAGTTATAAATACGCCTAATAATTGAACATTGCAGCATTTGCTGAGCTGTCAGGGTCGTATGATACACCTCTTTAAATATACTGCTTTCATTTTTTTTTATACGGGTTGTTCATGTTATTAATTTTGAGTGTTTTTCTCTGTTATTGTTACTATTTCTTGTTGTGATGTTTTCTTATTTAACTTTTACGGTTCTTTATGTTATGTCTATGTGTGTGTGTTGTGCTGTACTTGATAAATAAATCTTTCTTTCTTTCCTTCATTTTAATATCTGATCTTCAGGTTCCAGAATGTACGCGCTCATCTGCCTTCTGCTCATGGTACTCATGGCACAGCGGTGGAAACCCGAATCTTCCAACAACCCCTCCGGCGTGTTTCACCGACCATATCACATCCGCCCTTCCTAGATGTGACCAGCATGTAATGCGTGTTTTTACGAATAATTACTGCATACTTGACGATTCTAAGCTACCAGTTTTATAACAACGGGAAGTGAATAAATGACATCGTGTAATATAACGCCTTTTATTTCTCCAGATAGTTTTTTGTGTGCCAATAAAGAGTGTTATTCCACCGATGATGTGTTTCAAAATAGCCCTTTACAAACACATTCCTCGCTACACATCCTCGCTATACATCCTCGCACTTTATTGGTGGAAAAGCACCCTAACAATTAATCTTGATGGAATTTGAATTCAGTATTACATAGAAAGGCAACTATAACTTGAAGACATATCCTAAGTCACTAAAACAATGGGGTTATTTAAAAAGTTTAATGGGAGTGTATATAGACTACAAGCCCGCATAGGAAAAAAATATGGGTCAATTGAACCACCAGGGGACATATCTAGAACGATAGAAGAGCATAAAATAATAAGATTCATCACTATGCCGTCACTTGTAAGCTGTCCAACTGAGTGCAGATGAGAATTCAAAAGTACAGGTAGACTCGGTAAATTTTGGTCATATATTTTTGTACGGCATTCTTAACCATCGATAGATCCATTAAAAATAATAAGAAACCGCTCAGTGCCGTACAAAAATGGTGGTCCACAAAGTCGGAATTTTTATTTAATTTCCGAGAGTTACCGGGTGTAAATTTGGTCATTTGATCATGTACGGCATCTGTGTCATACTATTTCTATACTGCTTTTAATCCATTATTCCGCAAAGCCGTACAAAAATCATGGGGACAAGTGGAAAAAATCGAGAGTTGCAATCCCCTCTCTTTCACCACTCCAGGGGGTCATTTGACACAACACGAAATAAATTTATTTTTAAAGTATTTTATGTATAGATAATATTTTTTCATGTGCCGTACATTTTCGTTGGTTCAAAGGGGAAAAATCTGAAAAAGAAAAAAAATCCATATAACGAAATGTTTGCTTTATATTTTGATAATAAAATATAAATATACATTAATATTAAGAAGCTCGAGGTGGTTAATTATCACCTTGGAAAGTCGGAGTCAGGTGGAATGGACTCCGTTAAATTGATGAACTAATAAAGAAGCTATGAACGAAAAGATGTAAATTATATGCAATCAGCCCATGAATACAGGTAAAGTCACAAGCAAATGCTAGTAATATATACATATTCAAAATGTACAAGTAAAGCGCTTTCAAATGATACCAAACACGACATATTTATCTTAACTTTATTTTTTTACTCTGTATGTTTTGTCCGCTAGAGGGCGCCGCATTAGATTTTGTGAAACCCCATATAGCCTTTAAATATCTGGTCGCTGGTTATCCAGTGAACAATTCAGACGCTTCTAATGATATGTCATTTGTCGAATTCTGATAAGTAGTTTAGAAGTTACGAGGGAATAGATGAACATACATACATGACCTGTCAAAATCATAACCTTCCTTTTGCTTTGCCGTAGTTGGGTAAAAATATGTTAATGCCGTACTGTATCAAATGGCCATAAAGCACCCTTGAAATTGTAGCTTTCGTCGCTTTCATCAGCCTTAAAGATGTGGTCTGCACAAAAATGTACGGTATCGTTTTTTCCTAATCTATCTATGTTAATACTATTTAAAACAACGAATAAAGTGTAGAAAACTATTATATTTCATTAATCTACGATGTTTAAACTTTTACAAAATTTCTGTTTTTGCATTTCTCTATAACTTTTTTTAGAACGGTTTCTTTTGAACGGCAATACTATACAACAATTGAATTTTACAATATCATGTTAAAAAAAAAGTTCCCGTACAGGGTCAAATGACCTTACAGCTCTTTATATCAAGAATTCGATGAAATTAAGATGATTATTGGTATACATTTAAAAGAACAATTATTTTTTGACGGCATTGCTTTTAATAGTACTTTTGAGTGCTAGATAATGTTTTGGAACCGAAGCCGTACTTAGTCAAATGACCCCCTGGAGTGGGGAAAGAGAGGGGATTGCAACTCTCGATTTTTTCCCCTTGTCCCCATGATTTTTGTACGGCGTTGCGGAATAATGGATTAAAAGCAGTATAGAAATAGTATGACACAGATGCCGTACATGACCAAATGACCAAATTTACCCCCGGTAACTCTCGGAAATTAAATAAAAATTCCGTCTTTGTGGACCACCATTTTTGTACGGCACTGAGCGGTTTCTTATTATTTTTAATGGATCTATCGATGGTTAAGAATGCCGTACAAAAATATATGACCAAAATTTACCGAGTCTACCTGTACTTTTGAATTCTCATCTGCACTCAGTTGGACAGCTTACAAGTGACGGCATAGTGATGAATCTTATTATTTTATGCTCTTCTATCGTTCTAGATATGTCCCCTGGTGGTTCAATTGACCCATATTTTTTTCCTATGCGGGCTTGTAGTCTAATAGTGTGAAGTCCCATGTGCCCTAGTGGGGTATGGGGCAGATGCATTATACATCTGTTTCACTGATCGATTTTCTTTAGGGACAAGTAGCTGATCAGCCTTCTGTGTACTGCCAGACCGAGATATTTTTTTTTTCGTCACCACCGGGAATCGAACCCAGGACACCTCGGTTATACGCTCACGCGTCAACCACTGTACTAAGGAGGCGGATATTGAAATATCACCTTTTAGTAGTATTTTTTTATAAAAACATCTAATATGTTGCTATGTTAAAAAAATATCTCTTGCAAAATAAACATACACATTTCTATTTTAAACAATAGAACTTTAAATTTAGTTTTGATAAAGTTGACGCAACAGATTTAATTAAAGAGATAACATTATCGAATTTTAGCAAAAGTTTAAATTAACGAAAGCTAATTAATTTTATCAATCATTACTATATTGGGATTCGTTCACAGGACTCTAGTTTGAAATTACATAATAATATTAAGATGATAAACATATTCATAGGTTTTTTCCGAACTAAAATTATATTCTTAATATATTAATTACGAAACAAAAAAAAATACAGTATAGTTAAAAAATAAAGGTTCGAAAACTACCAACTCTACCACATATAGAAGTTAAAATATAATGTCGTTCCTCATTTTAAATATTAAAGCAAAAGATATCACTATGAAGCTGTAAAAAAGAGCGTGTGCCGAGCACACGTGTTGAACTATTGAAGAGAGACTGCACCGAGGTCCGTTGCTTGGTTTTGGAGACTTAGGCATACAGAGAACGTGACATTGTTTTATACTATGTAGACTTTGTTTTATACTATGTAGACTTTGTTTTATACTTTGTAGACTTTGTTTTATACTATGTAATATGTATGTATTTAAAGCGGTTTGTAATATTAGTAATAGGAGCGCATCGCCAACAAACTGCTCTACAGTTTGGCGAAAATTTGTAAAAGCAAAGATTTTTATATATCAATAAATAAATTTAAAAAAAAAAGTGAAACTTCTTTGGCAACATTGAAAGATACCAAAATCGTTGTCTACTCCATGACGTGACGGTATTGCCATGACGCGACCTTGAAATTTCACTCTCAACGCGCCTAAAGAAGGTTCGCTTCAAAAAAACTATAACATCTCTACCTACCAACATTAACAAATGGGCAAATTATTTTTCGTATGATGAAGTTGTTGGTGAAAAGAGTTTGTATAAACAAATGTGTATGTCAAATACCTATGTGTCATCTTATAATTTTTTCTCTTCCGTCTTTACCCTTCGTACTACGCGCATCGTCTAATAAAGAATCTTAAGTTTATTTAACAATCTTTGCTTTTTCCTGCCCAAAACCCATCAGGTTATGGGCCCAGGACGTTATCTTTGCTGTGTATATAATTATTTTTGAGTTTTGGCAGAATAAAAGTAATTTTATAAATAAACTAAAACGCCCGTCCATACATGTAAAAATGGCGACATCGACATCGGTTTCGACTTTAACTCCTGTGGAGAAGTTGAGCGGCATAGAAAACTACAGTAATTGGAAGTTCCAACTGAAAATGCTACTCATTCACGAGGACTTATGGGACGTCGTTTCGGAAGATAAAACTGAAGATGTCAAAGATGCGGCTCATATGAAGAGATCTCAGAAAGCTCTTGCTAAGATCTGTTTGTCAGTAAAGCCCTCGGTTTTTACGCATGTAAGGAACGCAGAGACGGCGCGGGATGCATGGATTAATTTGCAAAAGGCGTACGAAGACAAGGGGTTGTCAAGGAGACTGAGTTTGCTTCGTCTTTTGTTTGCAACAAAATTATGCGAATGTGAAAGCATGGAAGCGTACGTTGCGAAGATTAGCGACCTAAGTCAACAGCTGAACGATATTGGTTCACCTCTGGAAGACGATTTCGTTGCAGTTCTCTTACTGAGTGGCTTGTCTCAAGACTTTGATCCACTCATAATGGCACTTGAAAATTCTAATATCAAGTTGTCGAGTGAAGTGGTCAAAGCGAAGCTCATGCAGGAGAAGCATCGACGTGATGAAAAAGGTGACACGAGTTCAACAGCGTTGGTGGCGGCACGTAAGAAAATCAAATGCTTTAAGTGCAAGAAGCTTGGTCACTTCTCGAGGAACTGTAAATCTGTGAAACCAGTTAAGGCGGAGAGCTCAACAAACCAGTTACTATTGACAGCATTATCAGCTTGTGTGCAGAATGATATATGGTTAATAGACTCTGGTGCGAGTAGTCATATGTGTCATGACAGGAATATACTAAATAACTTTGTTCCTGGTTATGTGTCTGAAGTCAAGGTGGCTAATGGTGAAAAACTATTTACCGCTGGTCGTGGTGATGTAAAAGTAAATTTGAAATTAGGCATCAAAACAATCAGTGAAGTTTATCATGTACCGAATTTAGCTACAAACTTGTTGTCAGTCAGTGCGTTAACTAGGAAGGGTTTTAGAGTTATTTTTAATGAAAAATGTTGTAATATATTCTATGGTAAAAAGCTAGCAGCTACAGCTGTACATAAAAATGGTGTTTATCAATTAGAAACTGCAGAATCTGTTAGAGAGCGTGATCTGTGTGTGGTAGGATGTGGTGGCTGTTCTATGTTTTCAGGGAATAGTGTAGAATCTGCGACTACCAAGGTAAATACAGAAGCTCAAGATTTAGTGCAGAAGAAAGCATCTGAGAGCTGTAAGAAAGAAACTGAGCTGAGTTTCCAGGCGGCTGCTAACTCTGTTACGCAGGAGACATGGCACAGGAGACTAGGACATCTCAATATGAGGAGTATGCATTTGTTAATGAAAGGTATGGCTAGTGGTATTACTTATGATAAATCACAGTTCAGTCAATGTGAAGCTTGTGTTAAGGGGAAGCTTAGCAAATTACCTTTTCCTAAGAAGGCACAAAGTAGGTCAAATGAACTGTTAGGTGTTGTACACAGTGATTTATGCGGGCCTATGCCAGTGAAATCTTTCGGTGGTGCTAGTTACTTCCTCACGTTTATTGATGATTGTAGTAGGAAAACATGGATTTATTTTCTGAAAAATAAGAGTGAAGTTTTCGATAACTTCAAACATTTCAAGGCAATGGTGGAGAACCAAACCAATAGAAAAATAAAATTGTTGAGGACGGATAATGGAGGCGAATATGTCAATTCTATATTCCAGGAATATTTGAAGGATAACGGCATCATTCACCAGACTACCATACCGCACTCGCCTCAGCAGAACGGCGTTGCTGAGCGGGCCAACAGGACAATCGTCGAGAAGGCTCGTAGCATGTTACGAGACGCAGGCTTAGATGGGCAGTTCTGGGCAGAAGCGGTCAATACCGCTGTTTATTTGAAGAACCGGTCCCCTACAAAAGCAGTCTACGGTAGCACGCCAGAGGAAAAATGGACTAATGAGAAGGTGAATCTTAGCCATTTACGTATATTTGGTTGTGTGGTTTATGCCTTGACACAGAATCGTAAGAAATTAGATTCAAAATGTAAACCTTACATTTTTGTAGGATATTGTGAAAATAGTAAGGGTTATAGATTGATTGATCCAGAGAATCTCAGCAAAATTATTAAATCAAGGAATGTTGCTTTCTTTGAAAACAAATTCTATACAAAAAACACTGAAAAATGTGAAAATGGTGATTTTTTCATGATGATAAATAATTTACAGACTGAGAATTTAAACTCAAATGATTCTCATGTTGAAGTGGCACAGTCTGAAAATTCACTATCACCAGAAAAAGGGGAAGAAAATGAGATTGTAACTAATCCCAGAAGACAGTGTATTTTTGAGTTAGATGACTCTGACAGCAGTAGTTCTGTTGATCCTTCCGATGTCACTTACATTCCAGGTGAATCGACACTTGAAGATGCGATGGATACATCGGAATATGACAGTGCGTGTACTGCAATGCTGACCTGCATTGGAGATGAACCAGAGACAGTTCAAGAAGCTCTAGGAGGGGCTGAAGCTGTTCACTGGAAGAAAGCAATGGCTGATGAGTATCAATCATTTATTAAAAATAAATGTTGGACATTAACTGATCCACCTAAAGATCAAAAACCGATTAAGTGCAAGTGGGTTTTTAAGAAAAAGAAAGATCTTGATGGAAATCTAAAGCAGTATAAAGCCAGATTGGTAGCTAAAGGTTTTACACAGCGCTATGGAATTGATTACGAGGAAACTTTTTCTCCAGTGGTTCGATATTCCACTATTCGCATATTATTGGCTTTAGCAGCTGAAAAGCAGATGGATATCGATCATTTGGATGTAAGAACTGCTTTTCTAAATGGAGATTTGCAAGAAAAAGTTTTCATGGAACAACCGGAAGGTTATAAAGTAAAAGGCTGTGAGCATAAAGTATATAAATTGCATAAAGCAATTTATGGCCTAAAGCAAGCTTCGAAGTCTTGGTATGAAAAGATAAACCATGTGTTGGTTACAAAACTTTGTTTCAGAAGACTGTCCTCAGAGCCCTGCGTGTATTTTAAATCAAATGGTGAAGAATTAGTCATCATTGGGTTGTATGTGGACGATATATTATTATTTTCAACCAGAAATTCACAAATGAAAGTTGAAATAAAGAAGAAACTCATGCAAGAATTCGAAATGAAGGATTTAGGGCCAGCCAGCCATATACTTGGTATGCGCATCACAAGAAACCAAGATAATATCTATCTTGATCAGTCTAGTTACATAAAGAATGTTTTAGACCGTTTTCATATGACTGACTGTAAGCCAGCTCAAACTCCAATGGAATCGGGATTGAAACTTGTAAAGGCTGATAAAAAGGAGGAGAATTTGGAATATAGAAATTTAATTGGTTGTTTAAATTATATTTCAGTTAGCTCCAGGCCAGACATCGCGCACGCGGTAAGCATGCTGAGCCAGTATAATGATTGTTATGATCAGCGTCATTGGAAGGCCGCGAAACGCGTACTACGGTATTTAAAGGGTACTGTAAACTACAAACTTGTTTTTAGTAGAAGTGGTCTAGACATCAATGGGTATATTGATGCTGACTGGGCTTCGTGTGAGGTCGATCGTAGGTCGTACACTGGGTTTGTGTTTCAAATTGGGAAATGTTCTGTATCGTGGGAAAATAGAAAACAGCGAACAGTCGCTCTTTCTAGCACAGAAGCAGAATATATGGCTCTATCAGATTCTTGTAAAGAAGCGTTATTCATAAGAACTCTGTTGTATGAATTGTTAGGTAGGCATTGTTCTGTTACGATTTTTAATGATAACCAATCAGCACAAAAATTGTGTAAGAATCCTATGTATCATGCTCGTACGAAACATATAGATGTGCGGCATCATTTTATAAGAGAAGTTGTAAAAGATAATATTGTTAATTTGAATTATTTGTGTACTTCTGAAATGACTGCCGATATTTTAACAAAACCACTTACTAAAGAAAAGCATTATAAGTTTGTAACGTGTTTAGGTTTACAATAAATTTGTTAAATTCTTAAATTGTAAAAACTAAACTTGTTTAATGTTGTATAATAATTATGTACCTACACATTTGTTTAAGGGCCAGTGTTGGTGAAAAGAGTTTGTATAAACAAATGTGTATGTCAAATACCTATGTGTCATCTTATAATTTTTTCTCTTCCGTCTTTACCCTTCGTACTACGCGCATCGTCTAATAAAGAATCTTAAGTTTATTTAACAATCTTTGCTTTTTCCTGCCCAAAACCCATCAGAAGTTTCGTGCAATCCTACTAATATTATAAATGCGAAAGTTTGTATGGATGTATAGATGTATGGATGTTTGTTACTCTTTCACGTAAAAACTACTGAACCGATTACAATGAAATTAAGCACACATATAGAGGGTAACTTGGATTAAAACATAGGATAGTTTTTATTCCGGAAATCCCACGGGAACGGGAACTATGCGGGATTTCCTTTGCAAACGCGGGCGAAGCCGCGGGCGGAAATCTAGTTTTTCATAAAGCTCTACCATTACAAACAAGGCTTAATATGATTAGGATCGCGTATTTAAATGAGATCCCCAATCGTCAAATTTCACAAGAGGAGCGACCATGGCCTCCCTGTATACACTAATCCTAGCAGCTATAGTTTTTGACACCGGATTCTCTCATGTTTTTGGTAAGTTTTTTGCTTTTAATTTTATCTTTATTTTGATACACTGTTACGTGAAAATTTGCGTCGTTATTCAAGCCAAATTTGTAATGTTACTATATTATATCCTAATAATGTTATAAACACGAAAGTTAATAATAGTAGTTTCATGTGCCAGTGCCAGTAAAGCCAGTAAAAAAAATACTGGCTTTACTCAATTCGCCCACGGGTATAAACGTGAGTTTTTAAATATTATGATAGAAACAGGATCAACAGCTCTTATTTATAAACAACCAGTATGAACACATTAATAAACATAAATTTAATTTTTATTTCTTTTAGAATTCGGAGATAATATGGAGTTGGTGTGGCCACCTGAGTACCACTTCAAAGGCGAAAGGACTGGTCTTACAACTGGACTCATAGAACCTTTTGAAATATGGTAAATATAAAAATATCTTATATCATAAAATTCTCATAAATTAGGTTTGCCTGGTTCTCTCTAGAACTCTCACACCAAAAAAGGTGCTTTACCACCAGAGATCTGCGAGGATGCGTAGCGAGGGATGTGTTTGTAAAAACCTATTTACAGTGGTGGTCACATAATTAAAGACACCCTCTAATTGACCATAAAATATTTACATTAGGAAGTACAATTATCTGAAAAAGGTATTTAATCTAGTATTATTTTTATTAAACCATACAAGACAATATATTCTTTAAAATGAGGGACAAAAAATAGTTATATTCCTTGTTAGTTTCGACACTTGCTCTCTGTGGGAATGTAACACAAACTTTGTTAACGTACGTATAGCTGGCCACTTAATTAAAGACAACAAGAAATGAGTTTAAATTTTTTTTAAATAAAAAGAAACAGCATTGTGCTTTACTTCCTTTTGTCGCGTAATTTCATAAATCGTTGACACTATAATTTTCTTGGTTATTTTTAACTTTTAAAATTAAAATTCATACGTTTAATAGTTTTAATATCAATTACTATGGTTAAAAACAAGAGTTGCGACTCCTCCGCAAGAAAAAATATTTCTAACTTTCATGATAATTAAACTGTTTCAAGGATATAGTTATGAATGCTATTAAATATGTCAAGATGTTCCACACGACCGAAAACGTACTCAGAAAAGCAAAACCAAGTGAAACTACTCGGCCGAAAGATTAAAAAATGGTGTTGTTGGCTAAAAAGATCCATGTAAAGGGTCGGAACTGATACAGTTCAGAGTTGTATGGTGCAGCAGGCTTGAAGGGGGGTCTGCAAGCACAATTAGACGGAGACTGTGTGAGGAAAACTTGCACTGAAGAGTATCTCGGAAAGTACCACTTTTGAAAAAACAAAATGTGAAGGCAAGATTTCACTTTGCTACAAAATACGAACACTGGACTGAACGAGAATGGAAACATGTGCTGTTTCTGCATGAAACTAAGATTAATATGATTAATTCTGTCAGAAAACAATATGTAAGACGCCATCTCAATAAGGAAATGGATCCAAGATACTCTAAAAAGTAGTCATACATGGGGGTGGAAATATCAAAGTGTGGCGCTGTTTTTCTGGACTTGGTGTTGGACCTGTCAAAAAGACAGAAGGCAATATGGACAAATTCCAGTACAAGTGTATTTTAGAGCAATCCATGCTGTGTATGCAGAGGAAAATTTACCTGTTGTTTGGACTTTTCAACACGATAATGATCCTAAGCACACAGCAAAAGTAGTGAAGTGCTTGTTAAGGAACCAATCTGTAACTGTTTTGGATTGGCCCCCTCACAGTCCAGATTCAAATCCGATCGAAAACTTATGAAATCAAGAAAGAAAGAAGTCGCGGCAAAGCGATCATCAAACGTCGATTAACTTTGCAAAACATTTTCGAAGAATGGAACCAATTTAGTGATGCAACTTGAACAAAACTAGTTGTTTCCATGCCCAAGAGATGTAAACCGTCATTAGTGCCAAAGGACATGCAACCAAATATTGAAAAGTGTACAAATGTTTTGTAAATACGTCAGGTATTTGTGTTGTAAAAATAATCTCATTAAAATAATATTTTTTTTATATTTCTTATAAGCGAGTCTAATGTCTTTAATTATATGGCCAGACCTTTGCTAGGTTTAAACTGCTAGTAGTAAGGATGAACCGAATAAAATCTAACAAACCGACAAGTTTTGTAGATAAAATTTAGTTTAGCATTAGACAACACATACCTGAATATTTTAAAATTATTTAACAAGTTCCAATGGTAGTGTAAAAAAAAATGTTGAGAGAAGTGTCTTGGGAAGTATAAAATGTTCTTAGTGTCTTTAATTATGTGACCACCACTGTATATCGCTTTAGCATTGGAATCGATACTATTGGTTCTTTACAAACACATCCTTCGCTACGCATCCTCGCACATCTCTGGTGGAAAAGCACCCTTGTATATTGATAATAATATAAAATTAAGTTTTTAATTGCGTCTAATAATATGATATTGGTATATTTATAAAGAAAATTTCATTTCATTATCCTTTATGCACATACATACACAATTTAATGATTCACATACATCATCTACTACTTATTTTGATAACGCGACTTCAATGAACTAAAATAAAAATAAAAAAAAATTCCTCGAACAAAACCAAAACCTATGAAAAAGAAATTGAATTTTTATTCCAAGTTTTTTTATAAAATAGAAAGAAAAATTACAGGTACAGTTCAGAACACAATAAATCCCGAATTGATTATTACGATGGAACTGTAACTCAATACTACATCGGGAGTAATGTAGACGAAGATGGATACGAATATAAGGTATATTGGACAAATAAATAAATAAAAGTAAAAAAAGACTGACGACAGACGGACGGACAAGCAGACAAACTTTGAATTCTCAGTACCACTCAGTCCCGTTTTACCCTCTTGGTACGGAACCCTAAAAAATTATCTGTTTGTAAGATGCCGAGGTTTCCTAATATTTTCCTTTTTATAGAGTACATCCATACTAATACCTACTATAAATGCGAAAGTAACTCTGTCTGTCTGTCTGTTACTCAATCACGCCTTAACTACTGAACCAATTTGCATGAAATTTGGTATAGAGATGTTTTGATACCCGAGAAAGGACATAGGCTACTTTTTTCCCCGGGACATAGGATTGATTTTTTGTACCGGAAATCCCACGGGAACGGGAACTATGCGGGTTTTTCTTTGACTGCGCGGGCGATGCCGCGGGTGGAAAGCTAGTATTACATAAAATTAGGATTGAAGGAAGACTAGTTGAATGAGTGTCATACGATTAACGATATGCAATTTTTTAATGACCATTATTAACGATATGCAATCTTTTTAACGACCATAATATTATTAAAACGTTTTTTTATTATTATTTATTTATTTGTTTGTTTTATTATTATTAACAGTCTTTTCCTGTATGGACGGAAGAAGAGCAAAACTATAGGCTTTGCTTCCGGATGCCTTTAGAGGAGGAAGTTACTAATTTCCTACCATCTGATAACTTCACGTATGAAGGTTAGTATTATACATCAAAAAAGTATGTGTCGAGCACACATGTCAGAAGTGAAACTTCTTTAGCAAGATTCAAAGATACCAAAATCGTCGCCTTACGTGACGATGACGTGACGGTATTGCCATGACGCGCCCTTGAAATTTTACTCTCAACATGCCTAAAGAAGTTTCACTTCAATAAGACATATTTCTATTGTTAAATAACATAATATAGGTAAGTACTTATACAAAATATTTTAGAGTTTTTGCTTTGATTTTACCTAAGTAATATACATTTATTATAAACTTAAGATAATTTACTGATTTTAATTAGGCAAGTTATTTACAATTTAAAAAAATACAGATGTTATTACGAATTTTTTCACGCTACATTTTATTACTTACGCAAAGGCGATTCGCGGATCACAAATAGCGTTTTAAATCCGTTATAAACTTTATAATTCTATATTTTCTCTAGTTAATTAATCTTATCATTAACAGGTGATACTACATTTGACGGGAAAGACGTGGAAATATGGAAAAACTCAGAAATAGACGAATATGGTCGACGAATCGACGATGTTCTTTATGTATATCGTGAAGGCAATTATCATCTGCCTTTGAGGTATCGTATGTATATTTTTGAAACTTTAAGTTCAGGTTTTAAAAGCTAGTTTTAGACTCTGGCAAATTTATTAATTAGCCTTTTTAACTATTTTTGAGTCAAATTTTAATTTTTCATTTTAACTAACTAACAGATGATAAACAAAACATATCCATAAGAGGTTTCTATAAAACAAATTTTTGAGTTTAAATTTGGTTGGTTTCGAATTACATTTTTTTGTTGGTACATTCCTAAACTTAATAAGTTTGTATTTTTAATGTATAATAAATAAATAAATTACACGTATTTTTCATTTAGGTACGAAAGAAAGAAGCGTATTATCGCAACTGGCGCTTTGACCAAACATTTTGTGTCCATATTTCACGACTATAGCGCTCCAGATGTGTCCAAATTGGACGTGGAAAAAGGTATGTTTAATTATCTATACAAATATTATAAAGCTGAAGAGTTTGTTTGCTTGATGGCGCTAATCTCAGGAACCAATGGTCCGATTTGAAAAATTATGCGGTGTTTTTGTACTGCAATTAAAATTAAGCATAGAGTAAAAGTAGAGGCTTGTTTAAATCATTAAAAAAAAGATTCTAAAAAAAATTGTTTTCAATTTTTGAATTCAGTAATTTATGTCTGTTAATAAGTGGTTAATAACTTTCAACTGACAAAAAAAATAAATTTATAAACACAGTCAAGTACCTATCATATATTTTTCCAGATGTCAGATAATTAATAAAATTTATTTTTACAAATATTGATTCTACATATTTTTTATAGACAAAGACTGCGAAGACGCGAAGGAAGCAGTAATTGACTTCCATAAAAAGCTGGAATTATTACATCCTGACATTTCCTCGCATGTGGATGAAGCTTTCGATAGGTAAACTTATTATCAACTAGCAGTCCACCCCGGCTTCGCCCGTGGTACATATTTACGTTTTCTCTACATAAGAACCATCCTCGTACTTCAAGGAATATAATAAAAAAAGAATAAACGAAATCGGTTCAGCCGTTCTCAAGTTATGCGCTTACCAACACATTTTGCGATTCATTTTTATATTATAAGATATATATCTATACTAATATTATAAAGCTTGTTTGTTTGTTTGAACGCGCTAATCTCAGGACTACTGGTCCGATTTGAAAAATTCTTTCGGTGTTAGAAAGCTCATTTATCGAGGATATATACGCTATAGAGTATAGACTATATATCATCACGCTAAGACCAACAGGACCGGAGCACTAAGGGTAAAACCGCAGGGCACAGCTAGTTTCATATCATCATCATCATCAATACATATAATAAAATTCTAGAAAAGCGGTGTCTGTACAATGAAAATATGGAAAAAAAATTAGCAGGTGTTATTACTAAATCGATCCCAAACCCAAAACTGTAGTTAAAAAAATTTTTGTCTGTTTGTCTGTTTGTCTGTATGTTCGTGCACGCTAATCTCAGAAACGGCTTATCCGATTTAGATGCGGTTTTCACTAATATATTGGAGTAATCTTCATTTAACATTTAGTGTTTATTTCATGTCAATCGGTTCGTAAACAAAAAAGTTATAACCATTTAAGTATTCACGGCGAACATTTGCTAAGGCATTCTATTTATTGTACACTGTACAGTGTACGATATAAGTTATCTGTTACAGTTATTCCTATAAATGTCCAGGTGATCATATCGAAAGTCCCCAAGGGTGGGGGGGAGAGGGGTAAGCTGAAGTAGTAGGGGGGAAGGGGTCAAATTAGAATTATGTTTTTTCTAGGTAAATTTTATACATAAAATGTCCTTTAAATTATGTCGATTGTCGTATTATATTTTTAACTCCCGACGCAAAAAGATGGGTGATGAGTGTTTGACAACTATATGTGTATAATACATGTTTGTGCTACCGTAGCTCGCTAACAGGTAATCCGAATTTGATGCGGTTTTTTTTTTGTTAGGCAGCATATTTTCAGACGCTGGTTCTTAGATAAAGTGTACTTATCAAAATAGGTTCATCCATTTATTATATCTAGGTATATAGGGGTAAAAGTGAAATGAAAGTGAACGACCAAATGAAAGTAACAATAAGTCAAATTTTATCAAAATCGGTTCATCCATTTATTTGATATAGGTATAAAAGTGGTAATAAAAAAATGAATTTTGTCAAATATACTCAAGTGACATATCAAATGATAGGGCATGACGTGTACAAAGTATAATTAGACATATTTAATCAAAATCGGTTCATCCATTTATTATACCTATATATGGGTAAAAGTGGGAATGAAAAAAACGAATATTGTCAAATATGAAAGTGCATAACGGGTGAAGTACAGTTAGTTATATTTTTATCCAATTCGGTTAATCCATTTATTAGATTACAGCGGTAAAAGTGGAAATGAAAAATAATCGAATGTGGTCAAATAATATACTCAAGCGGGGCATATGAAAGGGCAAAGTGTGAATTACAATTAGTCATATTTTATCGAAATCCGTTCATCCGTTTATTACATTTAGGGCACTTTAGGGGCGACAGTGGGTATAAATAAACCAAATGGAGCATCAAACGACAGGATATGACGTGTACAATGTACATATAGGTACAATTACGTATAGATATGGTTTACATCAAAATCGGTTCTGCCATTTACTAGGGGTGGAAAGGAAAGGGTTAAAAATCTGTGAAAGAAGAGGAGATATGGGAGCGAGAGGATAGCCACACCCTGGAAATTTTGAACTCTACTCAAAGCCACATAGGCCTGGCCCTTGGAATTTTTTTTTCCTAAATATACCACTTCTTTTGCCACTGTGGTCCATTACAATTTGGGCACGGTTACGGCCCAAATCAATATGATGTAGGAATGTAATATGGAGGTACATTTGATAGTTCGGTCTCGCTCACTTGAAAATATTACATGAAAATAAGAAACAGAAGTTTAAAAATTTAAAAATTAAAAAAAAAATCCCAAAGCAACGAAGATAAAGGAATAAATCATTTTTCAAACTTCCCGACGATCTTAAAAATTAAGTACCATTCTAAAAAAAAATATTTATAGAGGTATATATGATATTATATTATGATAATGTTGGCATGGCAGCCCCGACGACTTTGTTTTTTTTATAAATATTTAAAATGGTATTTATTTTTAAAGATCGTCGGGAAGTTTGTGAAATTATTTATTCCTTTTTCTATGCACTTTTCTTCGTTGCGTTGGGTTTTTTTTATTTAATTTTTATTGCACGGTCTAAACGGTTTAGTCACTACAGGCGTGAGACAGGAAAGATCTGATTTGGATTTGGTGCTGGATTTGATAAGAACTGAGTATTGATTAAGCTGATCAGTTGCTGCACGATACATTGTTAATAACATCCATACAAGGAAGGAAGAAATTTGCTCGCCTCCCCCCTGGTGCTTAAAAATAATATGACATAATGTCAAAGAAATACATAGAAAATTAATAAGGCATTTATTTTTTTTATTTTTTAGCACAGTTCGGTAATAAATTTTACTATCAGTTCTTTTAATTATTTATGGTAGTACGTGTTTACTCAATAATTAAGTTAATTAGTAACTACTATGCAGTCACTATTCCACGCGGACGAAGTCGCGGGCACAGCTAGTAAAAAATATAAATCGTTGAAAATGATTAAGTAGTATCCTTATTTAGATAAGCATATAAGTACCTACTACTCAATTTACTAACTTTTTGGTTGTGTTTAAGAACTCATAATAAAACAATATATTATTTTGTCCTTAAAGTTACTTTTTATTTCAGTTTTATGAAACATCACAACAAAAATTACAAAGTCAGCGAACATGAATTGAGAAAAATGATATTCAGAGATAATTGGAGGTAAGTAACGTAATTAATAATTTATTTAAAATAAAAAAACAAAAATGAACTCAGTAGTCAGATAATATATTATTTACAATCTGTTTGAATAATCGGCGAACAGATATGCCCAAAAAATATATAATTATGCTAGATTTTAACACGTTTTGCACGACGATGCGAAGCATCAGAGAGTGCTTTACGATCGAAAAATTGTTTTCTACTAAATATTTATTTACTTCATTTATTTATAAACATGCAATACAGATTTTTAGACCTTATGCCACACTACTACTACTACTTGAAACTTTACTAAGTTATTTTAAAATCCCATTTTATTATTCTAGAAAAGTCCGAGAACACAATAAAAAGAAATTGAGCTACAGAATGGGCATCAATGAATTCTCTGACAAAACTCCCGAAGAACTGGGATATTTAACAGCTACGAGGTTTAACAATCACATCCAGGGTACAGAGACCTTCCAGTATACTGAAGCGGAACTTGAAGATATGGTCAAGGATCTGCCAGAAAACTTTGATCTCAGAATCGAGGGATATATTAGTAAAATTAAAAGTATGTTAATATCTTGTCATTATAATTGATAGGAGTAATTTGAACAATGATAATTTGGTATTGTGTTAGGTGTCAAAATATGGAAAAATAAAATAAGATAAATTATAATGCTTTGAGCTTATTAAAAATCCCAACAAAACAAATAATAACGGCGTATTTTGAGCCAAAGCTGATGTGAATATTATGTGTTTTAGGTACCTACATAATAAAAGTTTATATAAATGATCCACCAGCCAGGTGCAAATTTCATCTATAATTTCTTTCGGGCTGAAATTTTTTACAATGGTTAAGATGGGCGTATAATTTAGCATGGTAACTGCAGATCCGTTGGTGGATTGAGCACAAACAACTCTACCACTCTACAAAAATATAAATGCAATAACAAAACATCTAAAGCGTTTCCTTAAAATTTCATACAAACCTTTATACCTTTACACCTTCTACAGATCAAGATTCATGCGGTTCCTGCTGGGCATTTTGCACCACTGCAGCCGTGGAAGGTGCTCTTACTCGGAACAATGGAGGCCGACGATTGGACCTCAGTGAGCAATCGCTGGTGGACTGTGCTTGGGAGTAAGTTGATTATTTATACGAAGAAATTGTTATTAAATACAATACTTTTTTATTTGTATAAAAGAACATAACTGTTATGCATGCTCTAAATATAAAAAGTTATATAATTAAAAAGGATAAAAAAACATATTCTATTACTTTAAAAAAAGTATAAAATATATGCCGGCTGAACGGATAACCTCCTCCTTTTTTTTGAAGTCAGCTAATAAGTTTTTCTTCACAATTAAATAAGAGAGCTTCATAGCCGCTCGCGTAGCATTTATTTTACCTTCCTTATCCCTTACAGCCTGGTAGAGATCGCTGATAAGCGATAAGACAGCTTATGTACTGTATTAATCCGTCTGTTGTGTACTTGTAAATATTTTTAACTTAATGCGGTGTATTAAATTACTACATAGTATAAAACAAAGTCACTTTCTCTGTCCCTATGTCTCTTTGTATGCTTAAATCTTTTAAACTACGGAACGGATTTTGATGTGTTTTTTTTTATAGATAGAGTGATTCAAGAGGAAGGTTTTATTAGGTTTTAGACAAAGCGGGCTGTAAGCTAGTTGTTAGATAAATAAACTTTGTAAAAGATATTATAGTAGGTCAAACTTGGTCAATAGTAGCTCGAAGTATTGCAGGAACGTAACTAGGCTATGTAAGTTTGTAAACTAGGTTACAGCTCACAAGCAATTTATGCAGGAAATTTGATGAAATTCCATCCATCCATCAATATGAAACATACCTATTAAGGGGCATTTACACCAAACGAACATAGATCTAGAGCTAAAGCATTCCCTCGTGATCTTTTTTAGAATTTCGTGCAAAAGAAAACTCTTACCCAGTGTTGTTCAGTATTCGAACATTGCGTAGTATAGAATTTTTCGAACACGTTAAGAACAACGAAAGAATGCTCTACGCCTGATTACGCTAAAAGAATTTGATAGAGTGGGGTTAGAAGAAGCATTCGCTCGTTTGATTCAAATGCACCGTTATATCACAGTTATATGCTACTCATGTATATATAATTTTACATTAGAAGGTTCTCGTAAAAACACAGAATACATAATAGTAGCTATACGCTAGTAAAAGCGTAATTTCATCTTAGAAAATGACATGATTTTATTTAAGTTATATTTCAACTTAGTATTTCAAAATGCATTCATTTCTTTGGAATTAATTGTGAACCTTTTTCCAGATATAACAGTATGGGCTGTGATGGCGGAGATTTGGAGGGTGCTTTCAAATACGTGTTGAAGCATGGCATTCCCACTGAACAAGAATATGATCTTTATATGGCTGAGGTATGTATGCATCAGTTTAATTTTAATGGATTACAAAACAATCACCTCCTACAAAAATAAATAAATGGATTACAAAATAAACATATGTATAATATGGAACACTCGGTGGACGAAATTACAGTTTCTTATTCTAACGACCTGTGTTCTACTGTACGTATCGCGATGAAACATTCGACACATCTTTTTGTGATTTTTAAAAGTTTTCATAGATTTGTGATCTATCATTTTATAAAGGCCAGTTTCACCACTTGCTGATAAAGTATCTGAAATATGAATACGTGGCACCCGTTGCAGGCTAAAATCAAAACTTGCCTGTATACGTATAGACAGCAGTTTCTCCCTAAGTCATTTATATTATATAGAAAAGCCTTTAAAAGTTATTACATAACGTAAAGAACATATCCAGAAGCTTAATAACTAATCTTTCCACCAGGACGGCTACTGCCACATAGAGAACGTGACAGACACATACACAATACGCGGCTTCGGTCTAGTTCCCCCAAACAGCGTGAACGCCATGAAGTACGCGCTGTACAAGTACGGGCCACTCAGCGTGGGCGTACACGCTGGGGACAACATGATGATGTACTCTAATGGGATCTTTTATGAACCTGATTGGTGAGTAGAGAACGTGACAGACACATACACAATACGCGGCTTCGGTCTAGTTCCCCCAAACAGCGTGAACGCCATGAAGTACGCACTGTACAAGTACGGGCCACTCAGCGTCATCTACGGAAATAGCTTGTTTTATTTATCTTCATATTTATAAGATATCAGTGTCACTACGTATAACTTAAATAGCTGAACAAATTTTAACATTAATTTGTTTGTTTGATTTGTTTCTTCTAAAATTGAAATTTTGAAAGTATAAGTAACATTTAGCATGATATTTATTTCGTATTTCCTCTTACTTAGTATTTCCTCATGGTTCTATAAATTAATCTTTAGGTTGCCTGGCAAGTGGCAGGTATCGCTTATCTATATGTCGTGGTCATATCGTAGATTTGATCATTTCATGATATGAGTGGCCATTTCACGAAATGGTCGCATATCGTGAAATGGCCAATTTAGTTTGGCCACATCATGATGTGGTTTGGGCAGATCAATGATAAGAAATCGTTTCACGATATGGCCAATTAACGCACGGTTTTTTCATGAAATGATCAAAATTATTTGATCATATCGTAAAATAGTTACATTAATCGTTGGTAGAGGCGCTGCAAGCTCTGTGTTTATGTGATAAGATGGCGGCCGCTGGCGAAAATTAAATTATTCGCAGTTAAAAACTTCCTAATTCGTTTAATAACAATATTATGAAGAAAGTCATAGCAAATAATTTACGACGAAGAGGTACGAGTACTATGGAAAATGTAGATATCTTATATGTATTTAAGAAAAAATGCGACTTAAATAAAATAATTTAAGAAACTACTACTATATTATTATAATTGTTTGTTTTTTAAAAAGCGATCTGCTTCTGGCACTCGCCGGCCGCTGCCGCGGCACGCTCGCTTTGCTCGCTCGGCTCGTGCGTTGTTTATCAAAGTCTAACCTAACCTAACCTAACTGTTTTCTATTGCAAAAACGATTCGCTTCTGGCATTCGCCGGCCGCTGCCGCAGCGCTAACTTAAATGACATTAAACAAGTTTTGAGAATAAAGTTATTCTGAATTTTTTTAATATTTTATGGACTCTATATATTTTATACGATCTGGCCAAATGTGGATGACCAAATCGTGAAACGTTGACGATTTAACGATCTGATCAAACTATGTTGGCCATTTCACGATATGCGACCATTTCGTGAAATGGCCACTCATATCATGAAATGATCAAATCTACGATATGACCACGACATATACATATGCCATTATATATATTTATTGCCAACCCGATCAAACAACTGTTTAGACCATGTTATGGTTAAAAGTAAAGAGTTATATCATACTTTTATTATTGATTCTTTAGTCACCGATCATAACCCAGTAGTTTTTTGTTTGCACTTTTTTTCTAAAAATAGGCCAAAAAACGAACTTAAATATATTATAACGACAACCAACTATGATGCCTTGAGTAATTATTTTGATAAATTAGATTTTTCTCAATTATACACAATAACGGATCCTAATTTAGCCGCGTCTTATTTCACTAATCTTATTTCTCAGGGTATACAACAGTCTACAACTACGAAACAAATTTCTTGCCGCAAAAAAATTATCAAACCATGGATTACTCCTGGTTTACTTCGCTGCATTAGATTTAGGGATAAACTACAAAAAAAATTTAAAAAAGCGCCTAATAATCTTAACTTATCTATCACTTATAAACGTTACCGTAACTTTTGTAACGCATTGTTAAAAAAAGTAAAAAGAAATTATGAACGAACACTTATAATAAACTCAAGTAATAACAATAAATCACTTTGGAATTGCATAAAAAAATTTACTCACATGAATACTCGAAATCAAAATGGCTGTGACTTACTTAATAATTCTGAAAATGCGGTTGAAACGTTGAATAGTATCAACTATTATTTTGCTAATATTGGTAAGGAACTTGCAGAAAAGATTTCACATAATACATCTGATGCGACTCTTCCTTCCTCGTCCAATTTTTCTAATTCTTTTTGTTTCTATGAAACCGACGAGATAGAAATAAACAATTTGATAGTCTCTCTTCGAAGTGATTGTGCAGTTGGATGGGACAACATCCCAGCCAATATAGTTAAACAATATAGACCTATATTTGTTAAGCCCCTTGTGTACATTTTTAATTTGTGCTTGTCTTCTGGGACTTTCCCCAACACTTTTAAAAAAGCAATTATCCATCCAATATATAAAGCGGGAGATAGAGGTTCTGTAAATAATTATCGCCCTATATCGATACTCCCATGCCTCTCAAAGATATTTGAAAAAATAATGAATACACGTTTAGTTAATTACCTTGAGAAGCACTGTATTTTATCACCCAATCAATTTGGCTTTCGCAGATCGAGATCAACGACGGACGCACTACACAATCTTATCGATCACGTTGTGGCTAGTCTTGATATAAATAGAAGATGTGTGGCCGTCTTCCTCGATCTCGCGAAAGCTTTTGATACGGTGTCGATGCCCCTGCTATTAAACAAACTAAATTATGTCGGTATAAGAGGTAAACCATTTGAATTGTTCAAAAGTTACTTAACCGATAGAACACAAATTGTTAAACTAAACGGCTTAATTAGTACCGAACAAACGCTTTCTTTTGGTATTCCGCAGGGAAGTATTTTAGGTCCAACGCTATTCTTACTGTACATGAATGACTTGACAAATCTATCTCTTGAAAACGGCAAAATAATAGCTTATGCAGACGACACGGTTTTAATATTTGATGGTCGAACGTGGGAGGAAGCTTTTTCACATTCACAGTCTGGTTTAAATATCGTAAGTAATTGGCTGCTATCTAATTCGTTGACTCTTAATTCTGATAAAACCAAATACATAACTTTTGGCATGAACAAAAATTCTATAAGACATTCAAGTTACTTAACACTTAAAGCTCATTTCTGCCATGATAAACTATCTTGTACATGTATAACTCTTCAAAATGTTGATTCCATTAAGTATCTAGGTGTTATGGTTGATTGCTATCTAAATTTTAATAAACATGCAACACTTCTGGCTGCCCGCATTCGTAAATTGATAATTATTTTTAAAAATCTCCGTCACATCATGAACTTCAACCTCATTAAACGGATATACTTTACATTATGCCAGTCCTTAATAAATTATGGAATATCTGCTTGGGGTGGCATGGCTAAGAGTAACATGCTTACCATTGAGAGAGCACAAAGATCAGTTTTAAAAGTCATGACCTTTAGGCCAATTGATTATCCAACCAAAGATTTATATAAAAAATGCCAAGTCCTGACAGTGCGACAATTGTTTTTGCTGCAACTTATTTTAAGAAAACACCAGGAACTTGAATTTGAATTAAACAGCACTGATAAACGTAGATCCTACATGGTATGTGAGGTTAAACGTTCTCAACACTATTTTCCTATGAAGTTTTATGCAATATTAGGAGATTATATTTACAATAAAGTAAATAAAATCTTAAACATATATTCTATGAATAACTATAAATGTAAAAAAACAGTCACAGAATGGTTACAGAAGTTGTCTTATGAATCCACCGAAAACTTACTAAAGATAAAACTATAATTAATCTTGTTTCACATATAAATATTATAAAATATATATAATTTGTTTAGTATCTAATCAATTACATATTAATTTATTAAAATTATAACTCAATATTTGTTTATTTTATGTACCTATTTTTTGTATTTTTATTTATTCTCTTTTTTATTTGTAATTTATTTGATATATTTACTTTATTTAATATTTTGACACACATATACACACACCCACACACACCTACACACACACACACACACATTACTCATAAATTTAAAATTTTTTATATTTATTTAATAATCATATTTGTATAATATGCTTGCACATACCATTTATATATCTAACTAGCTCACTTTTCAAGTTTTTTGTTTTATAAAAGTTCAAATGACTTAGGGAGAAGCTGGTGCCTGTATATACAGGCTAGTTCTTCGAACTAAGCCTAAAACGGGTGCCACTTATACTTTTTAATTGTGAACAAAACTATATTGAATATGTCCATGTTTATGTCTATGAAAGAATAAGAAATAAACGATATATATAATAAATCTGTAGAAGGGTCAATTCTGTACATTGAAAATATTGAAAAAATAAATACCAGGGGGTGTTACTGGATCGATACCAAACCCAAATATGTGATTAAAAAAATTTTTGTCTGTCTGTCTGTCTGTCTGTCTGTCTGTCTGTCTGTCTGTCTGTCTGTCTGTCTGTCTGTCTGTCTGTATGTGAAGGCATCACGTGAAAACTAACGGTTCGATTTCGATGAAACTTGGTATAATTTTATTATCCTGGGCGTAAAATAGGATACTTTTTATCCCAGAAAAATACGTAGAAAAAAATAATTTTAATTTTTCAGTTTTATCCATAGACGTTGTTCTGTAGAACCGCGAACACACGTTGCGTATTATTATAGGCCTAGCCGTATTTGGGTCCAATATATATTTATAAGATGTCATTGTCAGAGTTACTCAAAATGGAGAAATAAACCATCCACGCGAAGACCGACATTCGCGCGGACGGAGTCGCGGGCGGAAGCTAGTCAGCAATAAGGCTACTAACATTTTAAAAGTTTATTTTCTTTGAATTTTGTGAGAACTTCAAGTGTAATATATTACGATAATTATTGTTAATGTAATTACTATATTACGATAATTATTGTATCATACCGTACTGTATTGTATTATTCTAGCAACAACCGACCACAGAACCACGGCGTGGTTGCCGTGGGCTACGGAGTCAGGGATGGCGACCTTTACTGGATTATCAAGAACTCCTGGGGGGAGCAGTGGGGAGAAGACGGGTACATGCTAATATCAGCTACGAACAATAACTGCCATGTGATGGCAAATGCGATATATCCTGTTGTTTAGATGTAGTTTTAAGTTTTAGCGTAAATAAACACGTGCAATCGATGTATGGCTTTTTATTGGCATAGCCAACAACTAATAGAGGAGTAGAAATTAAGAATACACATTTAGATTCTAGAGTTTAGATTTTAAATATTTATAGGACATTTGTTTTGATTTCTTTTTATTATTGCATACTAATAAATTACCATATTATGGTACTTCAGACGTCTGGCAAGCAGCCCGGTAAGCACCCCGGCATGCAGGCCGGCAAGCAGCCTGTGCGCTTACGTACGGTACAAAGTTTGTACTACAAACAAATAAACACGGGCACATGCTTGTGCTCCTTGAATGTCACTTTGATAGCAAGCGTCTGAACCAAGTCTGAACCCACTTTATACTTCACAATTTAGTAAGTCATCATTTCCCGAACATCTGCCATGAATGAATGCCTTCTGAATTATAACATCGATTCAGTAGGTATCTGGCTGTATCTGGTTTCAAATTAAACTGGTTTTTTTATTGTTTTTGTTGACAGCTGATAACAGTCAAATCCCAGTAAATCGACAACATAAACAACGATATAATTTGACTCATACTTCCGTTGTGTTACATTGTGTTAATACTTAGCATATACGGTAAAACCCTGCTTATTAAAACAATTTTAATTCAATTTATAACCATATTTACTAAAAAATATTATCAAAAACACCTTTCGTTCACAAACAATCAATGAATTTCCCGCGTTTTTTGACATTGTTCGTAAATCGTAATATAAACAAAGAAGTCCTTTATTAGAATAACTGTTAAATATAACCGGTAAAATATTATTATTCGGGTCACTTACGGTACCGATTCGTATATAAGTCTGTGAGATTTGTTAATAATCTGTGATTATCGGAAGCAATCATTCAATACGTAATTATTATTTTAATGACAAGATGAAAATAACTGTAAGTATTTATTATATTACTTTGTTTAAGTGTGTAGTAACCATACTCTTACGAAATGTGTGTATGTATGTCTGTTACGCTTTGCTGATTAAACAATAGTTCTCAATTGACAGTATTCAATCAACTATTTTCATTTTTCCTTGATTAAAAATAAATTGTGAGTTTGTAATTCATTGTATTTGTAACAAAAAGCTACGCAAACAACATCGTACGTATTTGTTTTCCTCAAATATTATGTATTGAATATCATTCGTTTTCATTATTACTAGTTTTTACGACGTGTGAATTCTACAATAATTAAGTGAAATGGAATTAATTATAATTGACATTTAGGTACAACTCATACCTACGTATAAATTATAACATATTTTGTCTTGCATATAGAGTAAAATTTACGACATGGAGTGGCGACGATTTTAATATCTTTGAATCTTGCCAAAGAAGTTTCACTTCTGACACGTGTGCTCGGCACACACGCTCTTTTTTACAATTAATAAACATTTCAGATATGTTTTATTCTTTGCATATCTCTACATATTCTCTGCATATTTTTTTGATATTTGTTTATTTTTAGTAGTATTTAGTTAGATAGAAAATAGATATAACATAGATTTAACAAAACTAAAAACATAATAAAACTTAGAACAATCTTTCAGGTACTAATCGTGCTGGCTCTCCTACAATTATCTCTATCAGCTCCAAAAGGCAAGATAACTGACTTAGAAACAGCATATTTAGACAAGCTTAATAAACCCTGGTTCGTTCCGCACCCCCCTTCCCAATATCCCAGAAAAGGTGAAGCTCTGTGTAAGGGTAGACCATGTAAACCGAGCGGGATCGCGTGTGAAGATTGTCAAGTGAATGTACCTATTGATGTCAATTTTAGATAATGTTTAATAAATTATTGAATTTGTGTGTGTGTTCTTATATTATAACGTTTATTCATAGTTCCGTAGGTATCGTCTTTTACCTCTAGGTAGAGCGTAAAAAAATATTATGCAGGTACTGAAATATGTTACTTATTAATATTTTTAACGAATAAAAAAAACATTCCCTTAATTACGAGCTCTTCCTACTCGTCTAAATTAATAAACTTCCTTATTAGATCATTAGATAATTATATCAGTAGACATTTAAAAAAATCTTTTTACTAAACAGTTACCTACTTATCTGAGGATATTAAATTAAATTATTTTCTTCGGATATTAGGACCTATACACATGATTATTTCATAGAACATTATATCCCTTGCATTATCTAGTTACTATAAGTACTAAGTAATGCTTTAGAAAATTTAATAATTTTCAAGAAACTATTTAAATATTGTCACATTGTATACTGCAATTTCAACAATAACAAGAATTTTAACGCAACACATAACGCCTACGTAAATTACACTTTTATTATTATAAAAGTAACAATTTTCTTACGTTAGTGGCACGCGATCCTTATTAAGATACTCTTTATCTATAATAATCTGTGTAGTGTGTATGTAGCAACACTATGGCTTTGTGAAGAAATAATCGTTGCTAGTTCCAAATTTGTTGTTTTTTTAACAAACGGATTTTAAATACCTACCTATACGGATGCATTATTAAGAACAGATTTTTAAAAGGTATTAGCTTGCATATTAAATCCACTTTTTAAAATAAAGCATAAGACATGAAACGCGAAAATTGCAACCCTTTGATAAGAAAATTATAATAAAACAATTTATGTCAACCAACCGTGATTAAGTAAAGTCATTATTAAAAGCCAACTGATATGATAGTCCGGGAAATTAATTTTTTTACAGATTTCAGTAAAAAAAAAGGTAAATTAAAATAGCCAGACTTTACAAGAAAATCTTACATCGAACGTGGTCAAGGGTAAGAACTTGATCTTTAACCTTGTCGTAATGTGATCAAAACTAAGAAAAACAACAATAAATCTTATTTTATAGTGTTTCATCACACTCTGCTTACTGAATACTAATGTTGGCAAATTTTTACCGAGACCTGTAGGCCTAGTGTGAGTTTGATCGAGTACGAAACGTTACTATCGCGTCTGCGTCACAGCGAAATTTGTATGGGGAATCGAAGCTTCCCCATACGTCCGCTAGGGGCGCTGTTCGATTTCCCATACTAATTCGGCTGTGACGCAGACGCGATAGTAGGTAACGTTTCGTACTCGATCAAACTCACACTAGGCCTACTGTAATGTTGATAAACAGCACATGAAAGATAGAGTGGGAAAATACGAAAGTAGCGTACAAAATCTAGTAAACAACTTTAGTAGTTGGTAGCAAAAATAAAAAATATTATTTAGGTACATAAAATATTACCCGTATACTTATTCATGAAGAGTCATTTAATTAGCGAAGCAATATTGTAAAAACAAACGTTTCCCGCTCTCCTTTACGACAATCAAAAAATAAATTTTCAATAATAGGTATATATTATCTACAAACGCATCACAAATTACATTTTTGGTAGATTCTCGTATTTCATAAAAATAATTATTCTTCCTAAAGATAACCTTAAGTAGGTACGTACTTTTCTGACCCGCTTACTACAATTTGATATGACCATAGAGAACGTATATTCACTAGACACATTCGAAACCTGGCTGTATGCAGCCGTAGCCACTTAAAAAAAAAACATTGTGCGTTTTTATCTAAATTTCGCGCCATTGTATCATGACAAAGGACACGAGTTAGTCGGCGTTAATTTGAAAAATGTTCACGGATTATTTTGTCATTGTTCGCTAAATAGGGAAATACTATAGCAGATGCCAATGGCAAGGAACGTTTGATTCTTGAATGATGGCAGTCGTTTAACTTTTTCCGAAGATGATTTTTTGAAAATGTGTCATGTGCGTGTTTTGTTTTTGTGTTTTATTCTTAATTTGTGTGTGAAATGTGACGATCCGCGGGCGGAAATAGGATATCCGAAAGGCTTGATGTCAGTATGTATGTATGTTCAAATAATTAGAATTGTATAAATTAGTTACAACATTTACTAATAACTCTCAATTTCAAATTTCTGTTATTCATTCATAAATATCTATATGAGTGTTTATAAATTCTTTTTAGATCTCAATTATTATTATTTATTATTCATAAAGAAAATTTCATTGTTTATGGTAAGACGTGCTCTTCTATGCAATTAAAAGTCTCTCTATAATAAAGTTCATACTAGTTGTGAATCCTTGACATAGAGCTTGCGTTGCATAGAGCACGAAGAAGAGATTTTATCAAAATTCCAATTACTTACATTTCTTTTAAATAATGCGTAACTTGGTTTTTTACTATTCTATAATTAAAAAAATGATTAAGATACAGCTGAAAATACACATACAAGAAAATAAAAACTTTTAAATACATTAGTCAGATAAAATAGAAGTGCGACATAGTTGACTGGAGCCGACGGGTTATTTCATAAGCTGCAACAAGATCTAAATAGCTGTTGGACTTTAAGTTGTTCAATGTACTTTACTTTCAAGTTATTTTAAAACCCTAAAATCTTTACACTTAATACGAATAAGTTAACGAATAACGATTATCGACTATGATATTTTTTTTTGGAAATTCTAAAAAGTAGGTAGGTAATCCTTACTTATTAATAAACGGAAAATATCACATAAACATTTTTTATAACATTGTGTTTAAAAAAAATGTCCAAAATGCCCTAGTAATAAGTAGTTTAAAACCGTCATGTTGCTATACCTGTGTAGTTTAAAAAAAAATGAACCTAAATGTCTGATTCAGAATTCTCGGCATTATACAATATGCCGAGCCCACGCAACTGAAATTGCTATCAAAATATTATTGCAAGATTTTTCATATCTCTATCTAGATAGTAGCTAGATGGCATATAGCCTTCCTCGATAAATACTCACTCCAACACAATGTAAATACGATACCTAAAGTTTACTCAAAAATTAATACCTGTTATATAATGTACAAAAAGAAACGTAGAACTTATCAAAAAGCAAGCACAATTATTATGCCGATGACGTTACAAAGCCAATGCATTCGAAGAACCTAAACTTCCTACCGTATCTATATCACAATAATGAAAAATTCTAAATAATCCTTAATAGGTACTGATAACAACATAATTCCAGGTCCCGGATCAACAAAACCGGCATCCATACCTCGCAGTCAGTTGAGGTACTTACATTTTGTGGTTCAAGGGCAAGGAAGTCGGCAGAAATATACCTACTGGACGGCGAAGAACATTGCCAAGGATCCTCGTGTAGATTTCCAAAGGTAAAAGTACCTATAAATTCGTTTTACAGGTTGTTTTACAGCCTAGTTAAGAATATATAAACCAAAACTATAGCCAGTTAAATGGCCACAATAACGATTCCTAATTTAGCTTACATTTTGTAGACTGCAGTGCAAACGTCTTCTCCAATTTTCCAAGCACATAAAAAAATACCCTCTCCTATTCTTGTAGACAGTTAGATACCTACAGTAAATGAAATTATCAAACCTATGTACTTAATTTAGGGTACCTACTAAATAGGTACAAATAGCTGTATTTATGTATTTATTGATATCGCTTATTTACGTTTAATTCATACATATTTCAGAAAAACTATAGTGGTAGCGATCGGGTATTTGGACAGTACGAATTTCCCAATATCTTCTCTGTTGACCAATGAATACATTGCAAGGGGGTATAATGTCATCCTTATTGATAACCAAAGATTCGCTACTGTACATTATTATCTGTAAGTATTCAAGTAATCGTTTTATAATCATCACAGTACATTATTATCTGTAAGTATAATCGTTTTTAACCGACTTCAAAAAAAAGGAGGAGGTTATCAATTCGGCCGGTACTTTTTTTATGTATGTACACCGATTACTCCGAGGTTTCTGAACCGATTTACGTGATTCTTTTTTGTTCGATGCGGGATGGGTCGAATTGGTCCCATAAAAATTTTATTCGAATAGGCCCATTAGTTTTTATTTTATGAGCATTTTTGTCTGTATTTGTAAATGTTGAAAGTGCAAGTTTGAAGTCGGTTGTTTTTAACGCAGTTATCACTTGTATTATAATTAGCTTATAATTATTTGTATTTTGTTCAACAGGACAGTCAGAACTTAGGGCATAAATCATAATGCGCCACTTAGATCAAGTGCGTCAAACGTTGTTCGAACTTAGTAGTTCATGAACAAGTTCACAAAATATTTTCTTTCACGGATTAGGACAGTGGTGACGTGGATAATGTGCTGATAAATTTAAAATCAATTTAATTTTGACACTATCGTCTAGTCTTGAAAGTTGAACTCATTAAACTACCGACTCTATTTTTTTAATTAATCTCTGACGTCATTCAAACTCAAACAAACTCAAACATTTATTTATTCAATTAGACTACTATTTAGTAGCACTTTCGAATCGTCATTACATAAGTATTTTTAACATTTACCACCGATTCGGAAAGCAGTATCTATGGAGAAGAATCGGCAAGAAACTCCATAGTTGCTCTTTTAAAATCATGTCAATATTACATAATATGTAACTTATATCTAACTTATACATAATATATCATAATATGCCAAAGAACTGTCCTGTGGTTTTTACGCGACAACCCTCCATGGGTCTTTATCGTCCATATATTCCTGAATACTGTAGTACGCTCTCTGAACTAGTACATTTTTTATATAAGTTTTAAATTTAGAACTACTAAACTCTTTAATATTGAGAGGAATTCTATTGTATAAGCGTATACCTTGACCCATAAATGAATTTTTAACTTTAGCTAATCGGAAAAATGGCATTTCAATTCTATTCCTGTTCCTTGTGCCATAATCGTGTCTATCTCCTACTCTTGTGTGTAAGTCGGCGTTTTTGTGAACATGCAAAATATTATTAAATATATACTGTGATGGTACAGTAAGGATACCAGTATTCTTAAAATGATCTCTTAGTGAGTCCCGAGCACGTAAATTATATATAGAGCGAATGGCTCTTTTCTGTAAGATAAATATAGTTTCTATATCTGCAGCCTTGCCCCACAGTAGAATTCCATAGGACATAATGCTATGAAAGTAGCTGAAATAAACCAATCTAGCCGTATCTTCATCGGTGAGATGCCTTATTTTTCGGACTGCATATGCAGCTGAACTGAGCTTACCTGCAGCGGTGTTGACATGGGCTCCCCACTGTAGTTTCTCATCCAATGTTAACCCTAGAAATACAGTAGACTCAGTAGGATTACTAACTCTAGTGTTATTAAAACATTAAATATTTATTTAAAACAAGTAGGTAGTAGTTCATATATGTATTAACAACAAACAGCATCTGAAAGCCTGAAATATCTACATAATTTATTCACACGAATACATACCTACCTAAAGTCGAATGAGAGCTTAATACATAACTAACATAAACTTAACAATTCGAACTTCTCAATTGTAATATTAGTCGTGCCAAGATATTTGTTTTAAGAGATCTCCCATTCATAACGAACATATGTTCGAATTGGCTCTTCATTAAAATTACCAATCCTTTATGAATAACGACAATAAATTTATATCAAAAGAAATATTTCCCAGAAAACCGCAGCGTAATTTCGAGGACAATGCGGATGTTAATGTTTCCAAAGTTAAATGATAAGTACCTAGCAGAAATATACGAACGTAAATACAATAAAGTGGCAATATGCCAAACCATAGGGATTCATTTATTTTCAAGCACTTCGGTTCTTATATTGCAACCTTTTTAGTTTCGATTTTAGAACATTATTAAACTTAGAAGTTAGATTATATTATTATTTCAAAGAAATAAAATTTCGTCGCAATTGATATTTTGTATTTCTGAAATACAAAAAATAGAGAATATTGACGTTTTTATTCCGTCATTTTTAATTATTGTCTCCGTCTCCTATATTGTTATCCTGGAAATTAATTATTTTCAATTATTAAAAAAAAATTACAAAATAATCGTGCACATTTGTAACACATCCTACTCAATGTACTCATGCAAATATCATATTTATTTTTCAGAGCAACGCGCCTGATGCGGCCAGTAGGCAAACACGTCGCAGAGATTCTAGTGGAACTATCGAAATATGGCCTAGATCCTTCCAAATTAGAACTCCTAGGCTTCAGTCTGGGCGGTCAAACAGTCAGCTACATAGCCCGAAACTACCAATTATTCACGGGAAGAAATATATCCCGAATAACCGCTTTAGAACCTGCAGGACCATGCTTTAGGTCCCTAAAATCTACAGACAGACTTGACGCATCCAACGCAGATTTCGTTCAAGTTATCCATACAAATATAGATGGTTATGGCATGGCGAATAGAATGGGACACGTAGATTTCTATGTTAATGGTGGGGAATTCCAACCGGCTGATATAAACTTCTTTCCGTGCACCGCAACTTGCAGCCATTTCAGGGTTTTGGCGCTCTGGGCAATGGCTATGAAGAATCCGACGAAATTTATAGCTGTAAAGTGCAAAAATATCCAAGAAGCTAGGGATGAAATGTGCTATGATAAATTTCCTTTGGTGACTAATGTCATGGGCCCAGACATAGATGTCAATAAGCAGGGTATTTTTTATTTAGCGACGAGTAAAAGCTATCCATTTTATCTTGGCGAGGATGGAGTTAAGCCGGAATTCGCTGCGTGGAAAAGTATCAGCAATATTAATGAGGGTAATGAAACGGAAATATATACGTAGTCTGCTAATTTGTTTCTTTTAATTTTCCCTTTTCGTTCCAGTTCCTTATAATATCTTCTTCCTGAATTCCTTACATGATAATATAAACGTTATTTTTGAATTTTTATTAGGCAAAATTGTGTATAAGCTATTGCATAGCTCCTATCGCGGGCCTTGAGCGCGGGGACCGAATCCAGAAATTCCGTAACGAGAAAACCTCGAGCTAGCTATTATTTATGCCTAACTTTGACTTTGTTAGGGATATACCTAAGCTTCTTGGAGTGAACCTTCTGTACGTAGTACTATTATAATCAAATTATATTAAATTCTGTGCCACTCACAGAACAGTAAGAACATTCTTACTGTTCTGTGGTGCCACTGTTACATAAACCATAGACAGTACAAATCAAGGAGTCATATTATGTTTTTTTGAAGCTGGTATCACATCATGTAGGTTTTAAAAAAGTTAAATGTCGCATTGACGCAAATAATGTCAAATGCTGAAAACCTTGACAATCTTTCAATCTTTCCTAGTCCTTCAAAATGGTGCTTTATTCTCGCGGTTTTCTTTCGAAATTAAATCAATTTACTAATAAAATGATATCCTAACTACGCGTCGTACATTGTGGTATCGTGTTAATTTGTTAAAATTCGCAGTGTGATTTATAAATATACTAAATTTTGTGTTTAGAAAAATCGTCGCATCACCTCAAATCAATTCCGTCTATAATATTTAAGATTGATTTGTTATTTAGAGCGTCTTACGTAAGTATTACACATTTTTTGTTATTAAACATGTCAGTTTTCTGTTGCAGTAGCCAAAAATGTGTCGTGTCGTAGTTTATATAGTAAATATAACTAAACATAAATCGTTACATCGAACACCTAACACTTCAAGGCGCGACATTGGTTTTAATATTTTATGATTAGGAATGGTTACAATTGCGACTGAATGATGCAAAACTGGTTTCTTGAAGGCTTATGTTGCCTAATTACAACGTACGATTATTTACAAATCTGATATATTTATTTGTTTTACACTTTTATTGCATTTCGATCGTATGTTTAAATATTGAACGATAATAGGTATTTCTTTAGAAATTTGCGGCACGAATTAAGGGGGGGTAGGGGAGGGAAAGGGAGGGGGGAGATAAGGGGAGACCCCCTGTGAAGTGGGGGGGTGCGGAAACCCCCCCTTCTATTTTTTTTTGAATTTATATTTATACTAGCTTACCGCCCGCGGCTTCGCCCGCTTTGTCTAAAACCTAATAAATTATATACTAAAACCTTCCTCTTGAATCACTCTATCTATTAAAAAAAACCGCATCATAATCCGTTGCATAGTTTTAAAGATTTAAGCATACAAAGGGACATAGGCAAATAGGGACAGAAAAAGCGACTTTGTTTTGTACTATGTAGTGAAATGTAGGTAGTTAGAAATATACTGAAGATTATGGGCTTTCTTGACTGCTCCGGCGCTGCAGAACGTGGCGCTTGCCCCCGTGTACCTCGTTGCAGGCAGGAGTCTTCACTCGCCTTCGTAGCTTCGGCTTTTTGGTCGCCTTTGGCGACCAGCCTCAGCCACTCCGGCTCGCTTGACTCTGCCTGCTCCTCAGCACACGCGGGCGCCACGCTCCTCCGCGCCTCCGACTTTTTTAATACACTCTAGTGTATGACAGACAAGTACCACGTGGAGTCGGGGTGGACAGATTCGGTTCTGTTACTAACAATTTGTGTGCAATGTACATACAATAAAAAAAACGTTTTTTTAATAATTATACATGTTTGATACAATTTACAAGGGCAATGAATGGATCAATTTTATTTTTTTTCCAATCAGCGTCTCCACATATTATATTCTTTAATAATATCATCGAAGTTTGGGTGGTTATAGTTTAAAAAATCTCTATACAACACGCCACTGGGACTCAATTCTTTGAGTATGAGTCCCATCAGGGGCAACAAATGCAAATGGGTTGTCTGGGTCTGAGTGATTAACTTTTTTACATACCCATGTTGCCCCAATCATATACTACTCGCCAATTATAATCCGTATGAATTGTTGTCCCTCAGCAACATGCTTTTGAATGAACTATGAAGGAACTATGGTTTTTAATGTACATTTTGACATTTGTTATCTCTTTCAAACACAATTCTTGTAGGTAGTTTTGTGAATGCAACTCAAACAATTTTGAACATAACCTCAAAAATTAAAATTAAGATTTCTCTGTAATTACAAGTTTCCGCACGAAAAGCCGCTAATGTATGTTTCGGGGCATTATTATCGATCGAAAAAAATTAAAATCACGCCGAAATTCGTGCCGCAAGTTTCTAAAGCCAACCCCGATAATATTATTCTATATTGTTCGAAATTCGAATGCACAAAAGATTCGAATTGAATGGGTTATTAAATATTCGTAAGACATTTGTCCGAAAATTAAAATCAATTAATTTTATACAAGTCACTGGGAATAATTTACATTAATTTCAAATCGACCAAAAACTGAAAATGTATAAGAATAAAAACGGATAGATTTGTATACTTACTTACATCATAAACTATAGTTGGCATTTTACCGCAACATGTTATTAAATTTGTGTATAACCAGTCAAAATTTTCAGCTGTAGTGTGCACCTTTTTAAATAAATAAATACCTATAATTTTAAACTCATAAATTATTTTCTTGTTGTTCTTGTTTATTTCTCTACAAACACATCTAAGAACTAATGAAACAAAATATAAAATGGTAATCACAATATGTAAGACTTAAAGTAAACTAATAAATTTTGATCTTATCTGTTTATTCATAGCAATGAGTCATCATTTATCTTCATACAATCAAAATAATTATTATACTACTAAATTTTTTTTATAATTCTATGATAATGAATAATGATACTAAAGAATTATATATCATAATTTACTTCAATAATAATTTTAGGTAATAATCTTCTTCCTGTCTTTTGACCCAAATTAAATATGAATGAAATCTTATTTTATATTATATAAACTAGCTGTGCTCCACGGTTTTACCCACAGTGCTCAACTCCTGTTTGTCTCAACAAGATGATATATAGCCTTCCTCGATAAATGGGCTTTCTAACACCGAAAGAATTTTTCAAATCGTACCAGTAGTTCCCGAGATTAGTGTGATCAAACAAACAAACAAACTCTTCAGCTTTATAATATTAGTATAGACTAGCTGCCCCAGCGCTAAGACCAAAAGAAGTGGAGCCTCGCGTGTGAAACCGCAGGGCGCAGCTAGTATCATATATCCATCCACAACATTTTAGGCTTAAAGAAATTAGGATATCAAGTTTCATTTTTTGTTTTGTTTAAGAAATAGAAAAAAAAAATGTATACAGTAACATATAGCCTTGTATTGTCACTTCAATGTGTTTAATTATTATTAACAGATTATCACAAGTATTAACCCACTTAGTCACTTAATGGGTCCAATGAACCAATAAAAATACAGATAATGTATCCTGCACACAATGTAAATTTGAGTTTGGATTATCACCCTTGTTTAACTGTACATGTAGTAAGCCTGGAAGAAATTGCTGATAAGCGATAAGGTCACCTTTCGTACTTTATGTCCAATGTGTATAACAATATTATATTTTATTTATAAATATTTAAATCTTAATAATATTATAAAACTGAAGAGTTTGTTTGAACACACTAATCTCATGAACTGCTGATCCGATTTGAAAAATTATTTTGATGTTAGATAGCCCATTTATCGAGGAATGCTACATCATCAGGCTAAGACCAACAGGAGCGAGAGGGAACAGCTAGTAAAAATTTTTTTAAGAATATTATAGTTAGATATTGTTCTTCCATGTATAGAATAACTTGCTTTATACATGTTTCGTTCTAAAAACTGTTTCCATATCATACCAAATGTATTCAGCAGTGGCTTGATTGAAAAACATATTATGAACAACACAAAAAGTGTGCATAATATAACCATTTGTTATGTTTTTTCCAAAAAGGTTCAAGTTTTAAATTCTTATTCGGGTCATTGTCATTGCCAAGGTTACTTTAAAATATTTCTAATCTTCTATAATATAAAAATGAATCGCAAAATGTGTTGGTATGGTAATGTGGTGGTGTGCAAAACGCATAACTCTAGAACGGCTGAACCAATATTGTTAAATCTTTTTTTATTATATTCGTTGAAGTAAACATAAACATGTATAGCGCCCGGAAAACTTCTGTCCCCCACCACGCTACTGTTTGGCCAAGAAGTTTGCCGGGCGCTATACCACGGGCGAACCCGGGGTGACTGCTATTTCTCCAATAATAAAACATATGCTTGTTAAAAAGGTGTACAAATTTTATTAATAAAACAATGTGATCACTATTTCCAAGAAAATTATCAATAACAAAGCCATGTTTCTAGTGTATTGAATAGTTAATTATAAATATTATAATTAAGCCTATCATATCTCTACAGAGAAAAATAGAAAATCAGCATAAAAATAGCTGATTGCGATTGTATCATATATGGCAGGTATTGCAATTAATTGTTTTCAAGCAACAAGGTCAGAGTAACCTACATGATAAGGAAAATAGAACAATATATGACCTCTTAAGTATGTAACAATTGCATGTTGAGGTTTTCCAATTACTTTTACAGCACTGATTCCAAGTTACAAAGTAATGGAGTTAAGTGATGTTGAATATATGAAATGTTTTCCTTAGAGAATCACTTCCTAGAGCAGTAACAAATCTATTTGTGGGAAATAGTTATTGAACTTCGCTGAATTTTTAAGTCACGTAAAGTACATTAAGTAAATTGTCCAGTTCTGCAGAAAACGTTTAGATATTATGCAAAATATTATATGAACAACATTTTATGTAGTAATATACCTACCACACATGCTTAATAGTTTTGTGTTACCAACCACGAAATCCATAGAATTATAATTTAAGCTCTGAAAACATATAAACAGACTTACGTCCAAATAATAGTTTTGAAAATCACCACATATTTTTAATTGAAAAATGTTACATCATACATTTTCTTTCCCATCACGCTGCCTGGTAGAGATTGTTGCTTAGCCATAAGGCCGCCTCTTGTACGAACGATGCCTTTCTTTTTGTAATAATGTTATTTTTTTTATGATTTAGTTTGTCCAATAAAGTGTTATAAATAAATTAAATAAATAAATACTTTTACATGTTGAATTTAAACTCTGATCTACTATTCTCAGCCAAATACGTTTCATATGTACTTGGGAACTCTTCATCGTCCGAAATTAAGTCTAATCGGAAAGGCTATTACTACGATATGAACGCATGCTGCGTATAAACGACCTATTTCATTAAGTTTAACTTACCACGTTGAGACGAATAAATATGTGGAGTGGGTACCTACAGTTTTATAAGTGCCCCATTCTACAGTTTTCGAAATGCCCAATATTTCGATCCAATCGACCTTCAACTTAAGTCAGGTGTATCCCAAACTTTTTCAACTAAACCGAACAACCTTCCCATGCAGGAAGTGTTAGTTAACGAAATATGTTCCCAACGTATACAAGTAACGACCTCTAGTCTATGCGTATGACATCATGGTCGTTAGGTCATAATGTACCTAGTGAATCACACGATACTCAAAATAAATAAACAGTCTATTGCCGACTTCAAAGTGATTCTGTTGATTATTGGACGATAATATTGAGAAAGTGTATAAATTTTATTATGCGATCGTGTTAATGACCCTATTTCGATGTGTGTGTGAGTGTGTCTATTAAGGGATGTGACGTAAGTGATATGGCCACGTGATTTTGGGTGCATTTTTATGAATTTCTAACGGCCTGCGATGTTATTAAAAACTGACTGTTTTGTTTATGTCATACGAAAGAAAATCATTGTATTCATTACATATATGTATAATATAGCATTAATGCATCCAGATGGTTTGGTTAATTGACGTGAAATAATGAAAAATCTTAGTTTTTCTAATTAAAAAATAATCTGTCATGATTCTTCAATGATAATTATATCAATTTGAAAGTAGGTATTAACCTACTTTAAAATTTAATGACCAGCTAATAGGTACAGGGTACATCCCCCAACGTAGGTAATTAGGTTATAAGGGTACTAGATAATTATAGGTGGGGCAAAATCGGTGACATTTTCGATCATAAATCTTCGTTGGCTAAGACTAATTACTATTAGATTTAAAATTGATTAAAATCTGTCTGATTGATTAAGGTCAGTATTTTTGCCGGACAGTTTGAATGTGTGTTTCCCAGTCGCGCCTAAATAACTGAAGTTATTTAAAAACAAAATAGGTATTAAGATAGAAACTAAATCTTAGTTACCTTTTCTATTTAACTCATAAAGCAGTGACCAATAAACGGCCATTGCAAAACATGGCCATAATATTAACTCCAAATGCAATGATGTTAAATGCGCTTGCGTGACAACTATAAACAATTGTCCACTCAATAAAGTAATATTTTCCGCTCTACCACTTCGATCAGTAGATTCTGTTCTATGTGTGTAACAAATGAATTATCTCGTTGTATTTTTGTTAGAATCCGAAGATCCAAGGATCTTGCCTGGATCAGGCAAAATGGTATTATTCCTTACCCAAAGCCTTATTGTTGAGCTGGCCGACGTAGCTTCATCTGCTTTGTAAATGAGCTATTTATCCGACTCAAACTGAAACATTTATTCAATTAGACTTCTTCTAGAAGAACTTTTGAATCGTCATAACATAGTTTTACCATTTACCACTCTTCGAACATCTAACATAAAAATAATATTTCAATATACACCAGTAGGTAGGTTTTAATATATTGAAGCAAACGTTTCAGGTTTATAACATGTAACAGTAGATAGGTATGTAGTTTTCACATTAGATGAACGAAATTGTACTTGCTGTAAAAAGAGGTTGAAGTATGAAAAGTAGGAAACTACAGATTACGCAATTAATTGGGACTTTGCCTTACACTTTGGGTTTCAGCAGACTTTAGGTATTTTATACATCCAGTATATTTTTGTTTTACGATATTTCCATCCGGAATCGAATCTTATAGACGAGACGAAACGATCACGGTGTATTTAAATGGTTGCCAAGATTCTTACGGGTCATTTAGTTGGTAAGGGTCTTATACCGATATTGAGTAGGCAAAACTTTTAGCGTAAAAGGGTCTTTAGTCTTTACACTCAACGCCGTAGAACTAAGCGTTTTGATGTTTAAATGGCGCTTTTACATTCGGATTTGTACCTTTTAAACGAGAGTGGGTTTTAATTAAACCTTTACACACGGGGACCTTTGAAATGTAATTCTGCATCTTGTTTTTTCCTTCGGCTGTAAAAAGTGTTGGCAGTTGGCACACACCTTGTTAGATATACAGCAACTCTACGTCTGAATAATGAATTGAGCTTACGTTCAGAAAACTACAAAAGATAGATTTTTTTTTTTTAAATGTAATAACGTAATGTTTATTAATTATTTGGAAACATGCAAAGTGCATCTGTATCTTACTCATCAAGGACTTATGTACTGCGTATATTGGTAATAGAAATCATTAATAATAGAAAATTAAATAATTGCTAGGAATATAAATAATATATATTTACGATATATACTAATCCAAACAGTACCACTAACACACTTAAAACACTTTAACGACACTATCACTTATGTATTTAATACTAACTTATGTATAATGGACAAAATTTTCAATTTTCCCTTGAAGCACGTTTGATAAGGATCACGTGGAAATTTATCAAATCTCGATATGAAATTGATTAGAACACGTTGATGCAACCAGTGTGTTGTGATTAATGTGAGCGGACTGTTGTTTGTTGTTTATTGTTGTTTAATACTAGGAGTGTGTAACGACAGTATGGAAAGTGAAATTAGGGACTGCTATCGTGTTTAGAAAAAGTGGTGTTCTTTTGCAAAGTTTTGTTATAGTTCGTGATACAAATTCTTTGCTATTATCAAGTGAAACTAATTATAAATTATATATAGTATATATTATCTGTGAGGAAAAAGGATTGGTCATATTTGTATTTGATGAGAAAAAAGACGAGCGAAAATTGATTTATTGGTCGGCGAGTTTTTACAATAAGATTTTAACAAGATTAACCAGAGATATTTTTATAAAATATTTAGTTTAAAACAAGTTTTACAAACGTGTCAGTTATAAGATAAAACAAGATACAATACTTATCGTGTCATTGAGAATCTGTGGCGAAAAGACAAAGCGATATTATTTATTGTGTTCATATAAAATATATACATATAGTATGATGTGAGAATTGAGACTGTTTTGTACTGAAATGGAGCATGTTTCAAAGGGAATGTTTTAGAAGCGCCTGAAGGGAAGCTGCAGCAACGATGAAGATTAAAAATCCGCTGACGGTTCTAGCGCTCGGTATGGATATGTTAACCTAAATTTTATTTCTAGAATAGTATTTCTATATTATACAAGATATCAATGAAATAGGGTATTTGAAGTCTATACCAACTTTAAAATAGAGAAAAACATTACGCGCAATTAAATACAAATGTTTATAATAATAATAGTTTAAAAAAACTAAAAAACACGCTTTTTATAGAAAACCGAACTAAAAAATAGAAAATTTTATCAAATTAGTGTATTGTCATCGGTCCTCAATAAATCTACAAAGTTTGAACGAGTCAAAATCGCGCCCAAAGAAGTCGGTTACAAACATACAGGTGAAGCTAATATAAAGCGTGTAAAAAGCACAAAACTAATTTTATGAAATGAAAATATAAATAAAACATTCTGCAAGGTCATTCAAACATAAATTACAAATTCAAGCACTTTTGAGTAGTTCAGAATTGTAACAAATTCTAAAACATAAACAATATACCATTGCCATATACCAAAAGCTATATATAGGTATTTTTAAATTACACTGTTCAAAATTTTCAACAAACTTTTTACCACATTTTCATGAATCCACAAATTTAGCTATTTTCAGCAAAAATAGTACAGATCATACAGAAAAAATCACTAGATACACGCAACTATTTTTATATAAATAAAACTGCAATCTATTATCAAAAATAACTTCAGTCAGCGTCGACACACTTTTGGCTCAGTACGAATCAGCTGTTTCCTTCTATTATTGACTAATTATATTTTTTCTACGACGCTTTTATTACACGCGGTTCAATGAATATGTTTATTAAATAAACATAGATTAGATTAATGAGCACTTTGTAATCAAATCGCCTTGCTTATCGTATGATTCAGAGATAGCGCGCAAGAGCAACTTTTGTCTCTTTCCACGCTACGTACGTACATTCACGCTAGTAACATAGTGCGCGCACGTAGCGACGCAACTCCCCATAGAGTTGATGGGAGAGACAAAATAGTTTCGGAGACAAAAGTTGCTCTTGCGCGCTACCTCTCAGTGTTGATAATTATTTCTACAGCTGTCAAATAAGAACAGCACGAAAGAAAATCGAATTATTATCATGTTTTTATTACTTCACCTCTTTGTAATTTAACCGATTCCTTTACTCGATTTTGACCCACTTTAAACGGGCAGATTTAATTCAAACTTTGTACCCATATCAATGATCAGTGACAATATAATAAATTCATGAGTTTAAGCCTGTTTTTTAGGTTTTTTTTATATAATATATATATATGTATTATTTAATAAATATACAAGTTTAAAGGTTTATTCTCTTAAATCTTAATATTCAATAGTTTATACCTAAATGAATATTAAGAGTGGCCTCAAGCCTGTAGTCTGTGATAAAGTCGGGCACAATTTGGGACACATTCATGATCCTAAAAGACAATACCGTAAAAGGCTTTCGTGGAAACCCGTATTTACATACTAAATAGTAAGGACGAATACGAATGAAAGCCACTGAATTATTTACAAACTTTGGTCTACTGAGTTTGTTTTAAAACAACAAACAGTTAAAATTTATTGCCTCAAACCAGTTTTGTATGAACATTTTAGTAGGTATCAGTAATTAATGAATTCATATTATGTTTTCATCAAAACATTCGATATTATATGTAAATTTATTTACTGCTAAATATGCACATATTTTTTGTAAAATTATTTTGTGTACAGTAATACTTGTTTGAAAATACGCTAAGTGTATTAAATGTTCAAAAAGTTTTATGCGACATGTCTCCGGGTATCTTTACATGTCAAATAGTCTGTCAATCAAAACTTGTCACTTCAATCAGTAAAACCGGTACCTTTCCATGAAAAAACACAAAAAAGAATGCTAGTTACAACTGTAATTACCGTCATACTTTAATAAGCATAATTTTTCTTTCTTCGATGCAAGTACTTCGCGAATTTTCTATTTCCAACGTAAAAATGGAACAAATAAGTTGTTGGTAATCTCGGATGGTCTCGTCGACATTACAGCTGGCTCAGGGTGACCCAAATATCCGGAATGCGGATATTACAGTGATTCGGATATCCGGATAGAAAGATTATTTCTTTATCCGTGCGTGTATCCTGGGGCCTTACACAAAGTAACAATTACAAAACGATAACGAAGTTAGAAATCGCAAAAATGTATGGGATTGACATAGATAGACCACGTGATCTAACGCGGCGTATGTCAATCCCATACATTTTTGCGATTTCTAACTTCGTTATCGTTTTGTAATTGTTACTTTGTCTAAGGCCCCTGGTCGATTGGATGTCAAATTATTACACTTGCTCTTATAATTTGGTAATGAGTTCAAAGCAAATTTTTAAACTGATTGCCCGTCTCCGTCCGGGTAGGATAGGTTATTTTTGTAAGTTTTTTCAAAATTATAACAGCTTTTATCCTAATCCAAGCGATCCATTTGTCCGTCTTTCAGTTATAAGTCATACACACGACTTTCTTTGATATTATATTCGTTAGAACTAGGTACTCGTAGTTTCACTTTTCAGCTTTCAACACATAGTAAAGGAAAGAATATGAATTTTTGATGCATGTAGTGCTAGTTGCACTCTATTCGTGCGGAACGCGGAACCCTTATAACCTAATTCACACAATACTTTATTTTTATGTACAGACAATCCTATCCTACTATAATATTATAAATGCGAAAGTTTGTGAGGATGTGTGTGTGTTTGTTACTCTTTCACGCAAATTCTACTGAACCGATTACAATGAAATTTAGCACACATATGGAGGGTAACTTGGATTAACACATAGGATAGGTTTTATCTCACGGGAACGGGAACTATGCGGGTTTTTCTTTGAAAACGCGGGCGAAGCCGCGGGCGGAAACCTAGTAATTTCATAAGTTTAAGCGTGTTTTTTTAGAACTTTTAACGATATTATTATGTAACTATACCAAGCTTTAATGCAGTTATGTTTGTTCAATATGATAAAAGTGAAATAAATAAATCAATATTTAAACTAGCTTTCAAATTCTCCTGCCTGGATGATCGCTGATGAAATTAATTAATTATAAATCTTTGCTATTATGTCGCGATAATTGAATTAAATATTACTTGCTAGATTATATCGGCAATTATGTATAAACATTTATTGAATATGCGTGTAATTGATAATTAACCTTACATGTTTTTATGTCTGTGTGCAATTGTTTATTGTCAAAGAATAAGCAATAATTTTAGGCAAATCTTAGATCATCAGTACCTATAGAGCGAATCCACGACTTCCGAATGCACCATGCCTCTTTATAAATATTACGTTTTTCAAGCAAATAAGTATTAAAGTACATGAAGCAATTAAGTTTATTTAAATCCTTATTCATTATCTATTAAGACAGTTTTTAACTTTTTAGTTAAACGCACCATATCGGAAACATTTCCCAACCATAACGTTTTTAGTGTCTCAAGGCCTTATTTATTTACGTATCTTTCATAATGGCCCGTTCAGACGTTACAAAAGCAATAAATGAGTAATAATTACAAGTAATCACTGACACAGATACACACACACACAAATACTTTTAGTGTAAGTATCTTGTTCAATTGCACACACACACACACATAATGTTAGTGTTTAGATGATGATTAGATAGTACAGTGGATTGTTTCCGTGTGATAGGTAAATATTACGTATTGCAATATGTACAAGCTGAGACTCGCGAATTTGTTCGTGGTTTGCTATTTGAAGAGTGCCTTGATGAGTAGCGAGGAATGTGTTTGTAATTAACCAATAGTATCGCTTCAAACGCTAAACGCTTCAAACTAAATGAAGCGATATGATTGGTTATTTTAAAACACATTCCTGGCTACATATCCTTGGCACATTATTGGCACATTATTGGTGGAAAAGCTTAAAGCACCCTTAATCTAGTGAAAGGTACGGGACGGACGTAAATAAGGAAGACTTATATTTTGGATTTCACTGCGTAATATAAAAGTCGCTTTACGCTGTTTGTCTAAGTAGGTATGCTTTACGCAACGGATTTTGATAATTTTTTTTTTAAATGAGCTAGAGTGATTCAAGAAGAGATTTATATATATGTTTTGTAATTTTTCGGTAAATTACAGTATGTTACTTCTTTTTCAATATATCAATGATTAGATTACAGAAGTGGTTACCTACTATAAAAATAATCGTTATCCATTTACGTAAACCATGCTTCATAGAAAGACTAAGATTAGATTAAATACGGTTAAAAGCAAAATAATAGAAAATAGTGTGCTCGTAGATATGTATAGCCCTTTAAGAAAAACACGTCCGTGATAATAGTTCAGGAAGATTAAGAGTAATCCAATTTAAACCTTAATACAAATACAATACGAATTAATTGCCTTTGAGAAATTCCATATTTGTAATTTGTATTCACTGGTCTAATTCCGCGCGGTTGTAACTTCAAAATTACATACCTATTATAGTAACGAATAGGCCGAGTATGCCCTGCCTTATATTTTATTCAGAGTTAATAAGTTTAATATGTGAAGTTTCATAGGTCGAGGTACGCATTGCATTTTGTCAATAAACATCTTTTCTTGAAAAAAAATACGCATGTGATAAAAAAAACCAACAATTTTAATAATACATGAGTAAATTGCATTGTTAATCCATTGAAGTATGTAACAACTAAATGTAAATACAGAAACATAAGAAAATAGTAATCTTTCTTTATCTTTTGTTCAAACGACATGCTCGTATAACACTCCTTAGTGCTCTTAAATAAAATAAAGTATATTAGTATATAAAACATATTTACAGAATAAATAAATTGATGATTACCATGTATTGTTTCAGAATTAAGATGGTTAGCAAGGAACATTAGTGGCAAGGAGATGTCAAATCAAACGGGCCTGAAGCATGTCGCCACCGAGCCGACTCGACTCGAGAGCAAACGTGAGTTTATGTGTACTAGATAGAGCATGTGGCTTCACTTGTATTATAATAGCGTAAATTACATATACTATTATCACTACAAAGTATAAAACAAAGTCGCTTTCCGCTGTCTGTCTGTATATGCTTAGATGTTAGAAAATACGCAACAGGTTTTGATGAGGTTCTTTTTAATAGAAAGAGTGAGTGGGTAGCGTTGTTTTTTTATTGTGTAGTAGCTAGAGCACACTACTTCTCTCGTGTTGTTCCCTAGTAAGATGTAACATGTATGCTATAATATAGGCTATAATCTCAATGTATACAGATATGAAAGATCACCTGTTTTCACGGGAAGAGATATTACATATTATTACATACGTTCAATCATCTATCGTCATAGACTTTCACTTTTATAATCATAGAGAGATAGTGTTATTCGATCACTAATAAAAATTGTTTTAATGCGGAAATATATAACCTACGGATTGTTTGTAAACAACAGATGAACATCTTATCACAGATCTTATATAGAAAAATATAGGCAGGTGTGTTATGTGTATCAATTCCCAGTAAAACTCAAATAAAACTATTGTAGATAGATAACATTATTCATCATCTTTTAACATAATATCTGTCTTGCCATAACAATTATATTTCACCCCCTTTTAATATCATACCATAAAAATTAGATTAGAATTTACCATTCCATACCATGCTTGATGATGATGATGACATTTGTTCTTTTGTCACAATACTCTTACAATGTCTCCAAGTAAGCAACTGCAACAATTCACGTTATTTTTAACCCCAAATCCAAAAATTTGACCAAATCACGACCAAGTGTGCACGTGTGATTATGCAAACCACGTATACCTGTGAAGTATGTATAGAGGCTTGGAGTTCAAATGAAACAACCGTTCGGTTATAAGGTGTATTCAAGACTGACTTACAAATAGGTGCACACAATATAACATAATAAAACATTAAGCTACATATACTTCATATTATAATTCATATAGGTACTTCACCTTCGGGGGTGAAAGAAAAAAAAAAGAGAAAAAAAAATGTTTTTTCTACGTAAGAACCACTTTGTTCTATCCTTATGTACTATATTTATCTTATTCTAAGTAACATACTTTTTTGTTCTATCCTTATGTACTATATCTAATTTTCCTTTCTTTTCAATCTTAACATTTACTCCCATATCTTCTACAACTTTATAAGGTCCATCATAAACACAGTCAAGTTTACGAGAGTTTTCTTTTTTAACTAAAATTAAATCATTTTCATTATAAGATACAGGATTACATTTTAAATCATAATAATCTTTTCTTTTTTCCTTACATTCTATTAAATTCTTTCTTGCATCTCGTAATGCAATTTGCAATTTATATCTTAAATCTAAACAATAATCATCAGCATTATAAAGAGGATCTACATTTTTATCTAAATTATTTGGTAAACGACATTGTCTACCGAAAACAAGTTCAAAAGGTGTGTATTTAGTTTGCGTGTTAACACAAGTATTATAAGAGAGAGATATCGTTTATTTCTTATTCTTTCATAGACATAAACATGGACATATTCAATATAGTTTTGTTCACAATTAAAAAGTATAAGTGGCACCCGTTTTAGGCTTAGTTCGAAGAACTAGCCTGTATATACAGGCACCAGCTTCTCCCTAAGTCATTTGAACTTTTATAAAACAAAAAACTTGAAAAGTGAGCTAGTTAGATATATAAATGGTATGTGCAAGCATATTATACAAATATGATTATTAAATAAATATAAAAAAAAAAAAAAATTAAATTTATGAGTAATGTGTGTGTGTGTGTGTGTGTGTAGGTGTGTGTGGGTGTGTGTATATGTGTGTCAAAATATTAAATAAAGTAAATATATCAAATAAATTACAAATAAAAAAGAGAATAAATAAAAATACAAAAAATAGGTACATAAAATAAACAAATATTGAGTTATAATTTTAATAAATTAATATGTAATTGATTAGATACTAAACAAATTATATATATTTTATAATTTTTATATGTGAAACAAGATTAATTATAGTTTTATCTTTAGTAAGTTTTCGGTGGATTCATAAGACAACTTCTGTAACCATTCTGTGACTGTTTTTTTACATTTATAGTTATTCATAGAATATATGTTTAAGATTTTATTTGCTTTATTGTAAATATAATCTCCTAATATTGCATAAAACTTCATAGGAAAATAGTGTTGAGAACGTTTAACCTCACATACCATGTAGGATCTACGATTATAACTAAAACACCAAAATGGTAGCCAATGTGACCAAGAATAACTACTATTCGTACAATAAGTTCTTAAAAATACACCTAAATGCTTATGAGCTATTTCGAGAGAACCAATTGATTGATGGTGGTACGCTGTCGATGTCAGTTTTTCTATCTTTAATAAACTACACACTTGTTCCATAACCTGGGAAACAAATTCCGTACCCCTATCTGTAGCTATAGATTTGGGAACACCGAATCTAAGTATAAAATTACTTACTAAAGCATGAGCTACAGTCACTGCTTCTTTGTTAGGTAGAGGATATGCCTCTATATACTTGGTTAACTCACATTGGAGAGTTAAAATATAACAATTACCTAACTCATCTCTATCTAAGGGACCAACTAGGTCAAGAAAAATTTTCTCGAACGCTGTCTTTGCTGTTGTAGTAATACTTAACGGCTGTTTAGTATACTTACTTTGCTTCATTTTTTGACACATTGCGCACTTACTTACATATTTACGAATATCTAAATCAATTCCTGGCCAGTAATATTTTCTTTTTATGTTATTCGCCATTCTAGTCATTCCAGCGTGTCCACTTGTGGGCAACAAATGATAGTCATTTAGTATGAATTGCTTTACCTTATCATCAAAAATTCTTTCAACTCCTTTTAAAATACATATACGGGGCCCGTTCCATTTTTTTAAAGATTTTATCTCACTACATATTCCTTTTATAAATTCTTCATTTTTATCATCTTTTACTATGCATAGTTCTTTTACTTTTATCCTTTCGCAAAAATCTTTAAGCTTAGTTGCAAATTCGGCTCGCGAGAATTGCAATCTAAAGCTTAAATCAACAAATAATACCATTTTATTCTCGACATACACAAAACAATCTTTCTGTTCTATCTTTATGTTTTCTTTCTTAATTTTTTCTATAATATCTCCTTCCACTAGCTTCATCTCTATAGAATCACTCGGCTGTCTTAATAATTCCACAACTCGTGGTTGATCAGGCCACGCGTCAGGGTCTTTATTAAGCGCACTTTGTTCTTTCACACTATTCTCTTCCATCCTTCTCTTTTGTGCTCTAGTTGTTACTGCTAAAACCTGTTCAGTCACACTCTTTAATTCATCTGATGTTATAACCACTCTTGACAATGCATCTGCGATAACATTGTCTTTGCCTCTTACATACACTATTTTAAAATCATATTCCTCAAGTATTAACCGATATTTTATTAGTCTACTAGATGGGTCTCTGACACCAAATAAATAAATTAATGGTTTGTGGTCTGTCATAATTGTGAATTTTCTACCAAAGAGATAGGGCCTAAAATACTTTACTGCCCAAACTAAAGCGGTTAATTCTTTCTGAATAACGGGATAATTTTTTTCGGCTTTATTTAACGGTCTACTCGCATATGCTACTGGTTTCATATTCCCATTGCATAATACGGCTCCTACAGCCATATCAGACGCATCGGTTTGTAAAACGAATTCGTTTGAATCAGAAAAATCAGGGTATTGTAATATCGGTGGAGTCATTAGTGAAGTTTTCAAATAATCAAACGCATTTTGACACGTAGAATCCCAAACAAAAGTTGCATCCTTTCTTAATAAGCGATTTAAAGGTATGACAATAGTCGCAAAATTTGGTACAAATTTCCTATAATAATTACAGAAAGCAACAAACCGTTTAACTTCATCTGCATTTTGTGGGACTGGATATTTTTCTAAAATTTTTGTCTTTTCAGGGTCAGGAGACACTCCTTCTGCTGAGACTAAATGACCTAAATATAATATTTCTTTTTTGAGGAATTGACACTTAGCTGGGTTTAATTTTAAATTTACCTTTCTTAGTCTTTCAAATACATCTATCAAATTTTGATTATGCATTGTCAGTGATCGTCCAAATATAATCAGATCATCTAAATAAATAAAACACTTCTCAAAAGCTAAACCTGACATCGCTATCGACATAACTCTACTAAACGCACTACATGAAGTTTTAAGTCCCATCGGTAATCGTTTTAATTGGTAATGTCCTGTATTCGTTGAAAATGCCGTGTACTTTCTGCTCTCAGAATTTAATTTCACCTGATAATAGCCTTGCTGTAAATCTAAATGAGTAAAATATATTGAACCTGACAAAGAATCCAGTATATCAGTAATGTTAGGCAATGGAAATTTATCATCGACAATATTTTCATTAAGTTTCCTAAAATCAATTACCAAACGCCACTTTTTAGTGCCGTCAGATTTTTTTGGAACTAGCAAAATAGGGCTAGACCATTCACTAGTGGATTCTTCGATTATATCATTCTGAAGCATTTTATTTATTTGATTATTTACTTCAGGTTTTAAAGATTGAGGCAGTCTATACGGTTTAGTATAAATAGGATTAATGTTGTTTTTTAATTTTATCGAGTGTTCACAGACATTGGTAGTTTCTAATTTATCTCCTGGTAAGAAGAAAATGTCAGAATATTTGGTACATATTTTTTCAATTGACTCCCTCTCTTCCTTATTCAAATTTTGTAAATTAATTAAAGACAACAAAGTACTGGCTCTATTATGATTACTTTCACACGAACTAAATTTTAAAATGTTATAGTCATTTAGCGATTCAACATCTAATTCTAAATTGTCTAATCTAACCTCTTCTTCTCCAGTATTTAAAATCTTAATAGGGATTCTTTTATTTTTAGGTCGAGCAATAGCTCCAGCTAAAAACACATCTTTCTTAATCTCTTTCGCACTCACAAAACAATCACCTTCCATATCCTTGTTTAAATAAACATAATGAATAGTTTCACTTCGAGGAGGTATTACTAAAGAGTTACTGTATTCGACTTTGTTGTGAATTGGTAATGTACAAAATTTATCTTCTACTTGCAACGTCAACAAATTTTTCCCTAAATCTATGTTTGCATTATATTTAGTCATAAAATCAATTCCCAGTATACCATCAACTGCAATAGGTAAGTTTTTAAAAACGTAAAAATTATTTTGAAATCTATTTCTTTTAATGTCATGTATCTCTAAATGTACATAGCCAGGTGATTTAATTTTTCCACCAATTCCATTCACTTCTAACTGATTATAAAAGATTTGAGACCCCTTTGGTAACACCTCTTCTCTAATAACAGATATGGACGCTCCAGTATCCAATAATAAAACATATTTTTGTGCATTCCTATAAAAATTTACGAATTTGGCTGAGCTTTTACATTCAAAAATAAAATTATTCATCACGAAAAAACTGGTTCATGCTTTCTTTAGATTTACTTTGTTCCGAATTGCAAGAAGCCTGAGCATTGGCATTTTGGGGGATGGTAAACAAATTCCCACGATTATTTACTCCCCGCCTGGCATATCCACGGCGGTTATAATGACCTCTACCGCGCGGAGTATATTGAAAAGGCCTCGAATACCCTTGATATCTGGGCGCGTTGCTTCGATAATTATTATTATAATTATTTTGATATTTACCCCAGTTGCTATTATAAGTGTAATGCCCTTGACCACGGGGTTGGCCTCTGCCCTGTCCCCGAAAATACGAACGATTATTATAGTACGTACCTCTTGTAGAAGCCATCTTCATTACCTCGGCTGGCCTGGATGTAGACGATCTAGACTCGTCCTTCGCAGCCTGGATTGCATCCTTCAGCGATGAGTAGTTTCGCGCTGTAATGATAGTACTGACCTTCTCGTTTTTCAAGCCATCTGCAAATTTTTTTACAACCATTTTTTCATTAATCGGTTTCAACACGTTCATTTTAGTTACGTCACCATCAGCCTGTGCAATATTTAAATCAGTTAAAAGTTTTTCAAGTTGTGTACCGTATTCGTCGATAGACTTAAAACCTTGGTTCAAGGATCGTATCTGATCCTGTATAGCAGTAAAAGATTTTGAAGTCAGTAATTTCCTACGAAAATCCTGTAACATATCCGTAACAGTCATATAATCACTGTTCACCCGTAGCTTAGCATTTTCAGATAATCTACCTTTTAAAATAAATTTAATTAATAAGGACTGACCCGCACTATTTAGCATGTCAGCATACATTTCCACAGCATCAATCAATTGTTTCGTTGTATTTTCCTTATCGTCTAAAACTGGTATTAAACCACATGCAGTTTTTAAATCAAAATCCATTTTGAACAATTTTTGTTTAGGAGCCTTACACAATTCTAACACTTCAGAAAACAATAATCTAAACTTACTGTAAGTTTCTGTAACTATTTCAGTTTCACCTTTACTAAAACTTAAATTAGAAAATATTAATTCACAATCTTTAAACAATTCTTCAGCCTCACGCAACTTCTGAGGCGTAACAGTACATTTATATCTACTTTGCCCTTTCTGTATAAGATATCGCCTAATTTCTTTTAATTTATCATAATTTTTAAGTATTAAATCGGCCATAACAAACTAACATCTTACCCTAAAGTTAAAGATACAAACTAAATAGACTCAATACAAACCAAGTAGTATCATATTATTTCATTCACTTAAAATTAATTCTATCTAATTCGAAGCACAGTTACATACGCTACGATAGCATTCTGCTGACGCTTCATAGCGTATCGCATGTCGACTGGACTTCCACGAACTGTTTATTACATTTTTAAACACGATTAATTTAAAATATATTTTATAGGTCCAATGTTCTTTTGTTTTAAAATTTATTTATTATAGATTAATTATATTTTTACTTTTAACTGCACTATTTTTCACACTTAAACCTCATAGATCACAATTTCACACCACGACGCAAACCGCACCATATTTTAGATTACACAGGTATATTTAATTTATTTGGGGGAAAGGGGGCACCCACTTTAAACTGCTGCTTCTCACGTTCAGGATCGCGCCTGCCTGCTGCTGACACCCGTAGACGCATTCTTCTCACCTTTTATGGCCAATTTTGATTTCCTTATGTTCTCTTTTATCTCTCGTTTTCATTTTGGTTTTTCGATGCTAATTTATTTGCGAAATACTATTTCGCGTTTTGGACGTTGTCGTCATAATAATCATTTTGATTAAAACTAGTGCCATAAGGCACACTGGCATGCGGCTACTCTGCACTTTTCGCCCGGTGTCCGGCGTCGCGCTATCATTTTTCTAGGAACTGGCTAGGGTCGCCATGAAGTATGGATAGAGGCTTGGAGTTCAAATGAAACAACCGTTCGGTTATAAGGTGTATTCAAGACTGACTTACAAATAGGTGCACACAATATAACATAATAAAACATTAAGCTACATATACTTCATATTATAATTCATATAGGTACTTCACCTGTTCGGGGCTCTACCGTCCGTCATTTGTCGAGGTTGCAACCTTCAAGTGTAACGATTCGCGGATGCCTGGCATTGTCTCGGGGATTAGGTGTGCGCGTCATGACGTTATGCGATTTTTGCGTGCAGATTATATAGCTACTGCAATATATGTATGGAATAGACAGAACATAATAGTTTGTCAGAACTAGACCAAATTTAATTTCACTCTCCTTTTTGTCACTAATTTAAATGGAAGACGAGAAGCACCAGGTTTCGAATTAAAAAAATGATCAAAATACGTTCACACAGTCTTGTAGTCAGTTCTTGGCTCCATCTTTTTTTGAAGTCGTTTGAAAGTGATAGGAATGCCAAAGTAATATAATTTTGGGAGCAGGGAGACCGGGATATAATATGATACGTCACAGATGGTGAAATATGTCGCCTATGAGCATTCAATAACTGAATGATATTCTGCCAAAATTCAATATAGTGGGGATCCAATAAGGGTCAGCTTGTTGCAAGAAGTCCCTTTATTCCTTGAGTTATTATCTGTTATCCACGTTGACGATAACTTTGTGAGGACAAAGTTAAAAAATACACTGAATTATCTTTCCCACTCAGCTTTGCATTATGTATTACTACTAGCTTACCGCCCGCGGCTTCGCCCGCTTTGACGAAAACCTAATAAATTATATACTAAAACCTTCCTCTTGAATCACTCTATCTATTAAAAAAACCGCATCAAAATCCGTTGAGTAGTTTGAAAGATTTAAGCATACAAACGGACATAGAGACAGAGAAAGTGAACTTGTTTTATACTATGCTACTATGTAGTGAAGTCAAACTTTTGTAAATGTATATTTTGGATGCCTGAATTTCATGTAATAATTACCATAAATAGACTCCACTGTATGAACGATCCGACTGTTAAAGGTCTTATGGTCGTACAAGAAGACTTCTCGTTTTGCTTGACTATAAATACTATATTATAAAAACCTACAAGTTATGTAAAATTGTATAATGTTTACGTAGTACATTCTGTACTTCCAACATGAGCTGTCATAAGCCCATTTAGTTTAGTCTGTCTTTGCAATCTGTGGTATCGTAAACGCCATGCGAATAATCGGAATTGATTTGTGTTGTTTCGATCTAAATTTTATTCGTTACAGACCATACAAACCGTTTTTCCTTTCCACAGAAATTTAATTTTCAAAAATCCCGGAGGAATTTTTTTTTTTTCGTTTCAGTTCTGTACTAATACCTCCCTTTAATATGAAGCAAATTTCTAAATTTCAAATTTCAAATCCTCGTTGCTTGGGCTGTGCGTTGTTATGTCACCCAGTCAGTTTGTGTCAGTTTTCCCTATCTTATATTTATTATTTCTTCATAGTAGAATGTTTGAGTACATAATTAAATAATTACCCCGCTCCTGAACTAGTTTAAACTGTATATCAGTGGATATTTATCGTAGCGTTGTAGTTTTACCCAATGATGTTAGCAGTTAAAAGGTGTAGGTAGGCTTATTATTTACTTCAGTTGTCTCTTTCTCGCTCACTATAGATGAATCATGCCATCTCACTCTGACGTGTAATAGTGTGTGCGTTAGTGTGCTGTTTTTGATGTACAAACGTTGTGTTGGTAACCTATCTACACCTTTTTACTTATGACATCATCATAATCAACAGGCCATTATATTCCCACTGCTGGGACACAGGACTTCTATGAGCCATAATTCACAACATTTTGATTCTTCGACATGCCGGTTTTCTCACGATATTTTCTTTAACCATTTCGAGCAGTGGTGATGTTATCAACATATAGATAAATCAATTTATTTCCTACACGCTTGCCTGGTTTCGAACCCTTGACTTATCGATTTGAAATACGAGGTCCTCACAATTAAGGGTCTCAGCACACATATGGGATCGGAAAGGGATCGTAACCGTATCGCCTCGAGCCGTTCAGAATGGTTTGTATTAAACTCCCTACTGCAACGCACACTAATCGGAATAGTAACGTAATCGCCTCCCCTCGAACAGGCTCCGAACTGGCAATTCCAGCGCTAACGGCTCATCGTCCCCGCGCTTACGTCTCTCCGTCCCCGCGCTTACGTCTCTCCGTCCCGCGCTTACGTCTCTGCCTGCTACGACTTGCCGTACTTACCGTTTTTAGGCGTAACGCCGGTGTCGCCTAGCCGTAGTCGAGTTGACGTACAGGCGCTGCTGATACGCTTTCGTCACGTGCATACGGTAGGTTGACGCCTGGTTGACAGCGAGGCGAAAGGCGTTACGGTTACGATCCCTTTCCGATCCCATATGTGTGCTGAGACCTTAAGTCGCCATTCAAACTCAAACATTTATTAATCAATAAGACTTCTTCTAGAAGCATTTTTGAATCGTCATAATAGTTTTAACATTTACCACCATTGCTTTTTATAGCATTGTTACGTTATTTCCAGGGGAGAGACGCCGAGGTGCTGCAGGGCGGGCTGCAGCGTTGCGACGGGCGCCGTCCGACTCGGACTGCTCCGGCGAAACGGCATCACTGTCCGCGGACAGTGGGGAGCGGTCTGTGAGGCCGTTACCCCCTCCACCTAGAGCTGGGAAGACTAGGGGGTGAGTATAATGTGATGGTTATACGAAGTTGCTGCAAGGGAAAATGTCGCAAGGTATATTGTCGAATAATGATTATAGTTCGATTCAAACTTAATAGCGGTTCGGAAGTTAGGTGCAGGTGCGAGTGCGGGTGCGCACGTCCAACGCTAATACCAAAAATTGTTTTCTGCGCATCGGATCGTACGATGTTCCGAGCTGCCATTAAGTTTGAATTGTACTATAGCTTTATAAGAATAGAAGGTGGAAGTATGTGGGATAAAATATGTGATTTCAACTGACACGCAGTTCCAAAGGTGTGTTGTGGATACATAAATTGGACTTCAGCAGAGTAGACTAAATTCGGAAAGCAATATTGGCGAGTCAAGCTCAGCCCCCCTAGCCAAGTGGCTTTCTGTTAGCGTAGCGTTCAATAGAATAGACTACGAATGTATGAGATTGACGTAAGCTGTAGATAAACGTATCTACAGCTTACGTCAATCTCATACATTCGTAGTCTATTCTATTGAACGTATCTACAGCTTACGTCAATCTCATACATTCGTAGTCTATTCTATTGAACGCTACGCTAACAGAAAGCCACTTGGCTAGGGGGGCAGTACGTAATCTTTTCGGATTTGTCGTATCAATAGTTATAATAGGAAGATATTGATTATTTGTATATGATTAAGATTCAGTTGGTGATAATGTTGTTACACATAACAGAATTGGTATCTATCTTTTCATTTATATTAAAAGCCAGAGATATGAAGAATGACTCATTAATACAATAATAATAAAAAATTATTTATTTTTATTTTATCTGTTAAGTGTAAATGCCAAATTCGCAATGTGTTCTGTTAACAATTACATGAGAATTAGAAAAAAATGGTTTTGATATAAAGTTTTAATTTTATAGCATTCGAATGCCTTATATATGAGATTTTTTTAAGAATAGAAAAAAGTCGAACACATGACAGGATTAAAAATTTCTCAAACAAATTGGTTATCATTGGTAATATTATGTCTTATAGTCACATGAAATGTGGAAACGTGGTCAAACAATCAGCAAAGTTACCTTGTTATTTTACGTAGTGTACCCTAAAAACACTGACTGAGACTGTCCAGCAGTGGACAAATATAGGCTGATAATGATGATGATGATGATGATGATGAACCTAAAAACATTGATCTCCAACTATTTTCCCATTACAGAAGTCGTCGCCGCGGCAGCGAGTGGGAGGTGCTAGAGGGGTTAAAAGACGGCCAGCGATTCGAAAAGCGGCCTGAAGTGTTCAACGGGTACTTGCATAAGAAGAGGAAGTGGCCGCTTAAAGGATGGCACAAGGTACATATTGTAAATTAGGGTATTGTATGGAAATTGTGTACTTATTCGATTTGTTAGAATAGCGAGAGATTATCAAAATACTACATTTTTCAGAATAATTTTGTTAAAATATCTAGTTTGTCCATAAAATGTTACCTGTAAATTTGTCTAATTTTCTTCATGTGTTCGTTGTTGAACTTCTCTAATTTTCGTTCGTTTTTCTGTTCGTGAAATAGTAATAATCTATAGAGTTTTTCCGAAATAATGACACTCTACAGTGAAATAATGACTCGATAATAATTAGTCATTATTTCACTGTAGAGTGTCATTATGTTATTGTGTTATATGCTATCTTTTTAGCGTTTCTTCGTGGTGGACGCTGGTATACTAGTATACGCGCGGTCCCCAACCGACGTGGCTCGGGGTCGACTCCACGGTTCCGTAGACGTGGGTCTCTCAGTCATCTATCTAATGACTCTAATGAGCGTATTTCGTTTAAATAAGATCACTATACAGAGTTCGTGCAATAATGACACTCTATAGACTATAGAGTGTTACCGAAATAACGACACTTTTAAGAGTGCATTTTTTAACATTATTTATGTCATTTTATTTAGCGTTTCTTCGTGGTCGACGCCGGTATACTAGTATACGCGCGGTCCCCAACCGACGTGGCCCGGGGCCGACTCCACGGGTCCGTAGACGTGGGTCTCTCAGTGATATCGGCGAAGGCCCGTCGTCGCCGCATAGACATAGACGCGGACGAGTTCATATACCACTTGAGGGCCAAGACGCCCGACGTGTTCCGCACTTGGCTGGCCGTGCTCACGGCACACAGGTGGGTGACGTCACACACACACACACACACACACACACACATATACACGCATTCATTAGATAGGCCACGATCCGTTGTTGCTAAATTACATTAAATCCGTATGACATAACTGTAGGTAGTCTATTCCGTTTTTTTTTTTTTTTTGTGATTTAAAACAATTTGTTTCCATCAACTTAATTACAATAATTGAATTTATATTTTTCGGTGAATATACCCGTACCCTGTAGTAAAACAGATGACTCAATATTTTCTTAACGCGATACACTCTTGACCGTGACTAATAGTTTTACATACTTCTCAAGAAAACACCTATGGAAACAGCGATTGAGAAAGAAATTATTTCAGTAAATTATAATTGACGATATTTGAATACACAACTTAAAAAAAAAATTCAGCTTAGCTATCCAACTATCCAGAACTGAGAACTATAACCATACAATTCTAGATTAATAACCATTCTTCCATACCATTATAGGTTATACAGGCAGCATTTGTTAACATTCGGTGCGCGAGAGTCTGTGCCCAAAATACACGCGCCGTTAGAAGATCTGCCGCCAACAGATACTTCGTCACGTAAGTTAAGATTAATCTATTATAATATTAAAAAGTCAGGAATATAGTGCAAACTAATAGTTGAAAGAATTTCGTAATAATATTAGAACTACATATTTTTTTTTTTACGTATTTTCGTTCCTTAAAATCCAATTAATTTTTCCAAAGTCTTGAATCTTGAGACTAGGTATTTTCTAATGAAATATAGTTTCAATATTCTAAATTAATTTATATCCACTTTCCTCAATCCCTTTCCAAAGGTACGTCAAGTTATGAATTACTCTCGCCAATAGAAGAAACTAATAAGAGCGCACCGTTCATAAAAACTATTATTTGTCCAATTTCCATATCGCCCCGGACCAATCCTATTCCAGATGCTAATATCCTAATTCCGCTAAATATAAAAACTATTACAGCAAAACCTTGTGATATAAATATCGGAGATTACATGAAACATCAAAGTTTATGCTCCATGAATTGTATAGCACGAAATAAAAATAATGATTCTAAAGACGATACATCACCAATATTGTCCCTTTACACTACGGATACGGAAAAACAAATGAACAGTTCTGAATTGGACGCTAAATCTATGAGACTACAGTCTTCTTTGCTATGCAAGTACTCGCTCAACTCTCAAGTTAAAACTATACCGTTCAACAGTCCGTGTAAAATTGAAATTAATAATAGTCCAACAAAATGTACTAAAACACCTAAAAATGATACGAGCACAATGCCCGCTTTCTTCTTTTTCAATAAGAAACAAAATAAAGCGCCCGAATCGCTCATGCGCAAAAGCAACAAATGCACTAATCTTGTCAAATACAGAAATCAATTAATCGAACCGAAACTCAAAAGACCATTGAGTAGGTGCATGTTATTGGGCAAATATCCAACGGTGAAAAGTATCAAAAATATACTAGAAGGCGCCCATATACATGGGCCTGTGAAAAAGAACTTTCAAGCCCAAATAAACAACGAAAACAAAGAAAACAAATCTTTACAAGATGCCATGACTTTATACGAGTATGATTTCATAACAGAGAAGCTAATAACCTCTGTTTTAGAGACGATACCTTCATCGAATCCTATTATCAATGGTGATGACAGCATAAAGAATTATATTCATCAAATAGTCAAAGAACTATACGATATTAAATTGGTCCCAACCGATGTACATCCTATCAAAATTCTCTTCAGATGTTTATTGGAATATTGGTTGAAAAATACTTCTATTGATGAATTTAGACAAGAAATAATGCCAGCCAAATCAATAGATAGGCAATCGAACAAACACTTTACGAAGGATGAAAATTTATCCAGCTACAATATTCAAAGTGTCACAAAAGAAACTCAGTATCAAGGAATCAAACCTAAAGAAATAGCATCCAAAATACCCGTTTACAATTCAAATAAAAATTTCAACAAGTCGGTGAAGCAAATATCAAAATTTAACGAAAGCAATGATAAAGACCGACAAATACAAGAATTGGAACGTATGCTTAAAAGTACTGTATACATCTGCGAAACAGTACGTAGCAGTAAAAATAAAGAGAGAGACATTAAAATAACAAAACGACTTATAGATAACATAGACAAACTGTCTCTTCAAAAAGATTTAAATAAACCGGCTGAAAACGATCCGTGTGATTCGAACTCTTCAAACGAATTGGCCAAAATACAAGATACAATTCACCATTTAATAAGCGACACGTCCATGCCTGCAACTGTGGCTAAAGAATTTCTAAATGCTTATCTAGATTTACTGCACAGTAGCCACAGTATGACAGAGTCAAGTATATCTCCAGAAGATTCCAAAAATAATGTGCAACCGTTATGCGATGTCCAAACTGAGAGTGTCCAAAAGAAAGTTTCTAGGTGCATTACAACTAAAGAGTTTATTGAAGAAAACGTGAATACAGGCAAAGGCGTTGATCCTGGCCAATTATACTTAAAGGACGTACTCGATAAAATAACGACAATTTTCTCTAAAGATAAAAAGAGAAAGAATGATGCTAGTGATAATATTGAAAAGAGTGACAAAATCAAGGTAAATAGTGAAATTATTAAAAAAGAGATTGATCAACATTTAAAAGAAACATTTAATACCATTAACATGTCAGAACCCATTATTATAGATAAAACAAATTGTATGGATAAAACAAATAATATTTGTATTCGCAAACAGCAAAAAGAAACAAATGTAGAACCATTCTTTAGACCGAACAGTGAGAATGTTATAAATAATTCTTGGTTCCCGAAGTATGTTGAAACCAACTCAGATTCTAGTAAATTATTTAAAGCTAAATTACAATCAGAAATAGTACATCCCATAGCCGATACACTAAATATTCCTCCTCAAGATCATATAGAACTTAAGCCCTATTTAAGTAGCACTGAAGATAACATAGATTATACAGAAAGACTTACATTCAAACCACATCTAAGCAGTAGTGGTGCAACATCTAAGGCATACAGAAAAGATCATGAAAGTAAAAGTTCTATAATAGTTGAAGAACATAAGCAAATTGAGAGAAATAGTCCGGAATCTTTAAACGCCGTAGAATTTGACGATTCGCAATCTTGTTATCTTTTATCTTTAAAAGGTTTAGTAGGAAATTTCCAAACGAGGAAAAAGTCGTCACAAACAAATCCGAATGATGCTTCGCCATGTCCCTCACCCAGCAACTATCCCGAAGAAATGGCTATCTTTGAAAGACAACCTCGAGCTATTGACGAGAAATTCATATTACTCCTATTAGAAAATTTGTCACTACTGTCCAAAAACCTACCAACCATGCATAAAGATATAAACGCGTTTTATTTAAAACTGAGAAAGAAGCATGAAAAAACTGTATTGAACTCTGGTAAAATACAAGGTTTGAGTTTGCTAGGAAAAATTTATAACGAGAGTAGCAACAGTAAAAACGTTGAAGACATCGAAACTCAATGCGACGAAACTCACTGCAAAGTTATTAAAGATGTCAAAGAAACAACAACGAATACGAGTAACATTGTAAAACAAATTATAAGCGACAAAGCGACGAGCGCATCCCGTATCATATTTAAAAACGTTGAATTGCAAACTGAAAATGTTCCAGAAAGTACAAATGAAGCTAATGTCAAAAAAGAAATTGTAAAAAAAGATAAGATAGAATCTATCTTTTATACGAGCAGTGCTCAAACAACGTCGTATGCCAGTCAGTCGAGTGACGAAGACATAATAAGATCTGACAAGGCCGTGTCCAACCAAAATTGGTATCGACAGATTTGTACAAGGGACTGTGCTATGAACACCATAGTGAAATTCATGTTAGCCAAAAGCGATAGCTCACAGAACTTTAGAATTCTGAAGCCGGATAATTATGAAGGCTCACAGAACATGGCATCGAAAAAGGTTAAACATGATAGAATGAAATCGACCAAAGTAAGAAACGATTTGATCAAAGAAATATCTTTACTATCGCCATCATTTAAGGTATCTAAACAGTCGCAAACTGAGAAAATTTATAAGAGGATTAGGACTAAAAATGGGCCGGATTTTAAGGTGTACCAGTTATTCGTTAGTCAGAAGTTTAAGCCAAGTAAATGTGCGTCTATATGTGATATCGATCGGGGTCGTAAGAAAAGCGAAGATCTTAATACGATCTACAGATGTTCCAGTGATCCTTCCTATTCCTCTGGTTAGTCTTCTTATAAGATTCAGTTAGTTCCTTTGTAGAAATTATAAGAATTAACCCTAGAATTAGTTTTAGTGCCTAGTATTTTCTTTTTATTATATAAAAGTAGTATTCGATAATATATTCTCCGTTTAAATAGAATTTGATTGGTTATAACTAATCCTTATTATTTATTGTATTTATGTTAATAATTATGACATTGAAAATAAACAGATAAGTGAACATTATGATCCAAGGGTCAAACAATTTTGTATATCTCATTTACACTCAAAACAATGTAATGTCGTACAATGTTATACAATTTAACACAATATGATACATAAACCATAATGTTTTTTAAGGAACTGAGATTTACATTTATAGAAAAGAAAACATTTTACAAAAATATTCAACATTTTCTGTAGTCACTTTAAAAGTAGGACTTCTAATTCGAATCCCTTACCGCTTTATATTGTCCCTACGTTAATAAAGTTATACATATTAGAAACCTATAGAGTAGACCTATTTAAGCATAATTTGAAATATTTGTAGCATGTATGTACTCTGCGTAACTATAATAATAAATACCTGTAACTCCCTTTAGACTTCAATTATATAAGAAAATTAGTCTCTAAAGTATAAAATTAGTCTAGTTAGAAAATAAATAATTTAAGAATCGATTCGATAGTAACAAAACTATGGCTATCTCGCTTACACGGCTGCGATTATGTATCGATATCTCTTTCGCACAGTAAAGTTTTGGCACCTCTACATGAATCTATTCTTAAAAGGTTTTGTAGCGTTAGTAATGTGATTGTTGAATCATTAAAAAGCATGGTTACTATTTTAGTAAGCTTCGCTTTTATAGACTTAGGTTTTTCGACATGTCATAATACATTTTCATAGTTAAATACATATAAATATTTAATTACATGAAAAAGTATATCAATTGGTTCAACAATTAATCTCCTCGATAATTATCTACCAATTTTGAATTCCTTTATACATTTGAATGAATACCCCTTTATGAACATTTATGCACGATTTTATCCTAAACATATCGCATTTCGTTTAAATATTATAATTACCAGTTTCCCTACTTGGATTATAAAACAGTCAGTAATACATATGTTAAGTTTTTAAAACAAAATGCGTTGTGAAGATGTTTACCGGACATTGAAAACTGAGTCATAGATTAAGGAATCAAGATAAGGGCTTTCAAATTTATCATTGGCTATCAGTGATTATGATGATCATTAATATTATGACATGTATTTATGACATAATAATATCAATATTTATGATTGGTCATGTCATTGATATTATGACGGGCTATTTGTAGTCTTATATTTCAGCGCTTAAAAACAGTAATTTCCCAAATTATCATTGTATTAATCTTAGAAATATTATCATCAATTCGATTTTATTTAGGTCCGTAACCTTACGTATAAAACATTTTTGATCAACTTACCTTCAAAATGTAACCCACGTTACATAACACCCAACAAATTAAGAAAATTAGAAAATCTTTTAGACCGTATACAAAAAAGAACCCAAATATTATTATAAAATGTAGAAACTTCGATCAGTTTTCAATGTCCCCCGCTCCTTCACCCCGATATTCTGTCCCAGGGCTGGTAAGTCCCACGTCAGGGCCGCTGCGGGGACCGCAGGCCAGCTTCGTCTCAGGCACGCCTGGGGGCAGATTGGCTAGCTGGATTATAGGTAAAATTCCAAATTTATCGCTAAATGTTGCCCAGGCAATTATTATTTCAAATGCCCAAAATGCTTACTAATTTTACAGACGCACTTTTCTAAACTTATAGATAAAACTACCACCCAATAATTTTTCCAAATACCCAAATTGCTTTCAACTAATACATAATATTAATTTGACGCACATTTGAGAAATACGACTGATCAAAAAAATGCGGTAAGGTTTGGGCTGTGCGTTGATAGATCACTAGTAATCAATTCAGGGATGGAGAATTTTAAATTTCGCTTGCTTGCTTGAAAAACTTACAACAACTTTGTGGTTTAATGATTAGAAATTATGGAAAAAACAGATTGTACTTCTCTAAAAAGTTACTGCTTAACATTTAATAAATTGTTTAAAATAAAGTTTATAATACATTGACTGCTTTTCCACCTGACATGCAATTAAACTGTAACTTGTGTTGAGAATGTTCTTTTTGCTTTAATAAGAATAACTGCATGCACATCCCCGCTATAACTCCATTTTTTGTATTTACTCAAACAGACTATACTACTCTGATACTACATTTATAGCAATAAATTATAGTAACACAACTGAACATAAGAATTATGTAAACTATCACCACCACAGAGAACACACAACAAAAAACATTACATACCTAAATACGAAATTACAATTTACATACAAAATAGCAAAAAATGCAACACTACCCTTCATTTTTCCTAACTCCTAACAGTCCTAACGTACTAACTACCACACAACTATCAATAACCCGCCTTGCATTTATTATTACGTATACAATAGCCATTGAAAATTGAACTCTATTTCTAAGCAATAAAGTCGATTCCAGAATCAGGTGGGCCCCTCGACAATGTGTCCCGGGAGCTCGGACAAGCGCAACTATCAGTGCAGCAGTTGCAGCGGCTATTGGATACGCTCGAGCTGCAGCAGCAGACGCACCATGATACTGATGTGAGTACTTCGATGGAAGCTTCTAGAAGGATATCGTGTGTGTGTGTGTGTGAACTGGTCGTTATTGGTGAATATAGAACCTTCCAGACTTGATACGCTGGACTTCTGCAAAATGAATTGTATTTGAATAGAATTTGAATTGAATTGAAATGGAATATGAATTCAATTTGAATTTGTGGATATTACTAGAAGTAAATCGTGTGTGTGTGTGTCTGTGGGTGAGTTTTGTGTGTGTGTGTGAAAGTGAAATTTGTTTGTTTTCATGAGAAATTATAGTGATTTATTATTCTCAAATCATGAAATTTTTGTATAATTTCATTATTTTATTACATTCATAGTGGTTTGAATGAAGAGAATTGTTATCTTTTTATTTATTTTCATAATTTCTATCATCTTTTCGCAGATTTTTGGGCTAAATGTTTATATTAACAGTACTATATCAAATGAACCATAGATGACTTTTAAATAAAGTTTTACCATACAAAAATAAACATATTTTTCAGATGAACAAAATTGCTCCAGTGGAAGTCGATGTGTTGTGATCGTTGAAAGGATGTTCTAAATTTAAAAGTTAATATATTCTTTTCATTTTTAAATAATCCAGATTAATTTGTTTTTATTGACCATAGATTAAGTTATAATTTATATAAACTGTTGACAACAATAAGATATATTTGAGTAAGTGTAGTAGTACGATTTCTTATCGTAAAGTACCTATAGATTAGTCTATAGGGACTATTTTCGCTTGCAAAACCAATGTTATATTTTTTTGGTTTTTATGGCATTCAAATGCTTTATAAATATAAATTTATAAAGAATAGAAAAAATTCGATCACGAGGCGGGACTCGAACCCGCATCCTTCGCGCCATTCCGGGGCGGATGCCTAACCAACTCAGCCACTCGTGACCCGCCCGAGTAATCGAATTTATTCTATCCTTTCAGTTTTATGTGTCTAAAGGGACACACCGCGCGCCATCTATTGAGATGATTTAACAACCATCACAACCAATATGAAGCACTTTTCAGTGAATACAATATTGTAACGATGGAACATAATATACAATATAAATTCAAGAAAAGGTCGTGTTCCATCGTTACAATATTGTATTCACTGAAAAGTGCTTCATATTGGTTGTGATGGTTGTTAAATCATCTCAATAGATGGCGCGCGGTGTGTCCCTTTAGACACATAAAACTGAAAGGATAGAATAAATTCGATTACTCGGGCGGGTCACGAGTGGCTGAGTTGGTTAGGCATCCGCCCCGGAATGGCGCGAAGGATGCGGGTTCGAGTCCCGCCTCGTGATCGAATTTTTTCTATTCTTTATAAATTTATAAAACCAATGTTATTTTCACTGTAGTTGATATTAAAAGTGGGTTTTATAGACATTCTTATTTGAACCTTATCGTTGATAATAATCTTTGTATTTTAAAATATGTATTATACAAAAAGAATGAAATGAAAAATATTATACAAAAATATTATACAAAAATATTATACAAAAAAAATGATTTGTTTATTTTATTAAAGGTTTCAATAGAGGGCGCTTCGCCGAACGTCAAAAAGGACAGACGCAAATTCGGCTTACGGAAAAAGAAATCAAACAGCAAATGCACTTCCGTTGAGATGGGACAGCATTATATAGACCCATCTAGTTCTCATATGGTGAGTTTCTAAAGGTATTAAATACAATGCCATTCATTAATAAGGCTGGCTACTCACGAACCTGCCGCAGGGGCAATATTGGAACAATCTCGGTTGGTCTGAGGTCGGAGCAATTTCTGTTGTTCTCTAAATTGCCCCTGCTTGCCTTTACACATCACAATTAAGGAGCCAATTAAAGGTCCAAAACTGCTCCTGCTGCAGGTACGTGAGAAGCCGTTTTAAGTCATTTTCTTTTATTTCTAGTCGACTGACGAAGATTCAAGTTTTATAGTTGTAATGGTCGCCTAATATTAAAACATGTCTTTTTGTGTTTTATGTTGTAGTTCTGGAGGTAGTTAAATACTTATAGACGTAAAAAAAACCCTTTTCTTTCATAATCAATAGCTAAGCGACTTTTTCTTTCTAATTTGGCACGCTTTATTAAAAACTTTAATACTTTAATTGTCTTTCGCTGCTTGTTTCTTTTTATTATGTTTTATTCTATTTCCGAGTTTGATAATTTGGATTTTTTTACATTAAATACTTTAATTACCTTATTTAAATACCTTATTTATTTTCTTCTTACTTTTCCCACAGATAAACGGAAAATGTAAAATAATTTATTTTTCCATATTCCAGGCCTTATCAACATTAACAGCCCCCCCTTCCCCTGGAGGAGTTTCGTCTTCTGTACCCAATTCCGCCGCGTCTCTGCCTATAGGTAAATATTTATATAAAATAGATTGTCTGTGTGTTCGTCCGTGTTGTATATAAATGTGTAGACGCTTTTGTGTTTAATCGGTGTGGAGAATGGATATAATTAACTATATATGTAAAATAATTCTTATTTAAAGCTATGATCTAAGCTTGTTTCAGTAGTAAATGAAAGATACCTATACGAAAGAGACTGGTATAGGCCAGATATTTTTTTTTCTACAGTTATGAATAGTTAAATGTCTAAATGCGTCTGTAATTTGGATATTTAAAAATAAATAATGCTTCTATACTTATTTTCCTTTGAGTATATAGTAGTTTCAAATTGTGCTCAATGTGATGTTGTTTATATGGTTCTTAGTCCATTCTTTATTTCCGTGGGTTATAAAAGTAATAGATCCTATTTCTTACAAAATATTTATTTTTTTGTATACCCACAATTCCATAAAATAAACTTTTACAACCCACAACATGAGTGTGACTGCGTGTTTGTTTTCTAGTTTAAACGTTGGATGTTCAAAGCACCACAAAATCAACTTGTCAAGATGTGTGCAAGTCCTAGTGTTAGATCATGTTATTACCTATTTGTTTTTATTTATTTTTAAAATTTATTTATTTGTTTTTCAAATTAAACTCTACCTAGACGTGTTTGTGTTTTAATGTAGACTTTAATGTTGGGAATTGTGCCGTCAAGGATTGTACGAAATGGGTAAGTCCGCCATCTTGTTGTTGACACAAAATGGCGTCTCATGCACGGTAGCATGGTTGCTATGTAACAATAATGCTTACTGACATTAGTACATGAAATATATAAAATATTAGATGTGCATGTTATTTAAGTGACGATAAATGAAAATAACTAATGAATAATTTTCTATCTTTAATTCCAGCGTTTCTATCTACTTTTCTGGCGTCCACTTTAGTTCGTAAGGTTTTATTTTATTTACATTTTCTCGGTTTTTCACACCTCATACACAGCGAAGTGGTTTCGCGCATGCTTTAGTTTTCAAGGACATGAAATCATACATAAGAAATATGTCGTTGAAATATGAATATCAAATCTCTTAAATTGATTTTTATGATTATTAGATATTAATATGTTAATATAATATTTTAACACATTATTCAATTCTTATTAAGTGCGTTTAAGGTTATTAATACAGCCTAAAAATATCGCAAATACAAGTATAATACGCAAACTATGGGCTTATGCAATACGTACAACTTTTTTTACAACTGTTTTTCCAATATGATCTATATTGTTTAAAAATCTTCACATCTTTTTTTATCATAATTATATTACAACGCTATAAAATATTTATACTAAATGCACTATTTTCCAATTTCAATCACTAAAAGGGTTATCCACCTAGTAGCTTACTATACGATTTGTAACACATATTATTTTGAATTTTAATGACGTTCAAAGTAAATCTCTACAGTTTCCGCGTTATCAAAGATAAGATGGATCTGTTGATTATCTCAATATAACCTCTTATAAAAGCTATTGAAATATAATTCTTATACACTAGAAAATAGAGTTTATTTTTGTCTGTATTGTAGCAAATAATAAATCAATACGATTTTGTTCTCGAAGGAAATTAGTTAAAGTTTTATATCGAAAGGATTCAGTTTTTATAAAAAAAAATTAAAATAAAATCAGTTTTTATGAGTATATTTTGAATAAATTTTGTCCAAAATAATGTCTAGTGATAGTGATGGAATTATAGTGCCTTATGGAAGGACTGTCTTCTTGTGTGTTATGAAATTTCTAAGAGAATATCAAGATTGTGAGAGTGAGTAAAGTTTATTCGACGTTTGTAGACATTTGGTTTAGTTAATGTAAATAATTGCGAAGTATTTATAGTAGGTTATATCAGTAGACTAAAAAGAATATGTTTCCATCGTTAAATTTATATAATACAGGATTATTTATAATAGATAATATCGAATTTTTAAAAATACATAATATTAGTAATATATCTAAAATTAATATATCTAAACTATAATCCATACTATAATATTATAAATGCGAAAGTAACTCTGTCTGTCTGTCTGTCTGTTACTCAATCACGCCTAAACTACTGAACCAATTTGCATGAAATTTGGTATGAAGATATTTTGATACCCCAGAAAGGACATAGGCTACCTTTTATTGCGAAATATGTACCACGGGCGAAGCCGGGGCGGACTACTAGTTAATAATAAAAATATATCTATCAGTATTCCAAACAGTTTGTAATAGTAATAAATGGATATATTTTAGTTAATGTTTATTTATATATAATATATTTAGTCTGTAAATAGAAGATATCTTTAATACATTTTAATTTATTACATGACTAGCTTTACGCCCGCGTCTTCGCCCGCGTTTTCAAAGGAAAACCCGTATAGTTACCGTTCCCGAGGGATTTCCGGAATAAAACCTATCCTATGTGTTAATCCAAGTTACCCTCTATATGTGTGCTAAATTTCATTATAATCGGTTCAGTAGTTTATGCGTGAAAACCATACAAACATACAAACCTTTTCTCTTTATGTATAGATTATCAAATGCATTCACATTAAAGCTTCATTCCAATGATTTATTTTATGCATTGTATATAAAACATTAGTAAAGGTTTTTAAAGTCACGTACTTTTTTATTTATCAAATAGAAACATAAGATGCATGAGCATGGAACAATTATGTTCATTGATTTTATTATTAGGAAAATTTCTTAATCGATGTGAAGAATATATATATAAGGTATTTTCCCAAGTTTTGGGCGACACAAAACACAATTGAGTTTCTCTGTAAATAAAGTTTTATTGTAATTAGTTTACATAGTTCACATTTAGTATTCATTAGTTGAATTTCACATTTAGTATTAACACAAGATCGTACCTGTAAATAAAGAAACAACATTTAATGTTTATAATTGTGTCGTTTCTTAATTAAATCACAATAAAGGATCAATAGTAATTTTATCCACAATGACGAGCGCTTTTTGTGAGATCCATAGATTACCTTCAAGTTTTCTTTACCACAGATTAGACTCAAACATAGAATTATAAATTACTGTTTTGATGTTTCGGTCAGATTGCGCGGGAATTCAAATTAATGAAAAATATATTTTTCATTACATCTCCCTCCCAAAGAGAAAATAATGAGCTTAACATACATACTCTTCAAGTGCAGCCAGGGGCTGGCGTTAGTTTCGAGATGTGGAAAAAATTTGACTCTGACTTCCTATGATCCGTGTTTATCCTGTAAATTGACTTTGATATTTTTTCTAAAATTTTGTAGGGCCCAAGTTTTAATACATCAAGCTTCTTCCTATTAAGTCTGTTTCCATTCTCCACAAAAACGGTATCACCAATTTTGAAGTCTATATGTCTGCGATTTTTATCATAAATTGTCTTGTTGTAATCATGTGATCTGATTGTATTTTCAAGAGCTTTTTTCCTAGCCTGGAACAAATTGTATTCTGTCTTCTCCTGCTTCAGCTCATTTGGTAAAATTGTCACATCTGTGCCATAGAGTAGGTATTTTGGAGCATACCCTGTAACAGTGTGTTCTGTTTCGTTGTAATTTTTTACACAGTTGTGGGCTATAGTTGACCAAGCTATTTTTGTTTCACATTCATTTATCCGGCACCTGATTCTATTGACTAGCGTTTGGTTTAGTCTTTCATTTATGCCATTTGAGAAAGGAGAGTTCACTGCAGTAAAAATTAATAAAATATTCTTTTCGTCCAAAAAATTCTTGAACTCCTTTGAATTGATACCTGGGTACTGGTCTGAGAGTATCAATTCAATCTCATCTGTTTCTGCACAGTTTCTTATCAGTTTGATGAAATCATTTGCGTTTTGAGTGCTTGATGTTAAAATATATGCATACCTAGTAAAGTGGTCTGATAGCAGGTGTAAGTATCTCTTTGTTGATCTAGAACCTCCAAAACCCCCAATGGTATCAATAGAGCATATCTGAAAAGGTTTTGTAGCAGGACCCAAGTGGGACATCAATCCATATTTATTTTGTCCTCTTGATTTATTTTTTAAACATACTATACAATTTTCACAGATACTTTTTATATTTTTTGACATGTTTTCTGCTGTATACACTGAGCTAATCATTCTTTGCATCTGTTTAATTCCTATGTGACCAAGATCTGTATGGACATTTTTCATAAATTCTAAGCTGAATTTCTCCGATATAATTATTTTCTCTTTTTTGTTTACTTTCTTGTAGTAAACATTGTTCCTTATTTGTAACTTATCTTTTCTGCACTGTATATATTCATTTTTTATTTGATCTTTTAAGATGTCTTCTAGTGTTATTGTGTTAACTATTTTTAACTGTTCATCTTGGTTTTCATGGGGTTCGAGGACTGGATTCCTACTCAGGCAATCAGCTTCAGTGTTGTATTTTCCAGGAGAATATTTAATTTGGAAATCATATTGTGATAAATAGTATGACAGATCACCTAATTCTTCGTCTGTTCTTGACCTTATGTTCATATTCTCCAGTGGCTTGTGATCGGAAAAGACAATAAATTTCCTACCTATCAATAGATGTTGCCAATATTTTACACATTCTTTAATTGCAAGACATTCCAGATAAACAGCTTTCTTTCTTTTTTGTACTTGATTCAATTTCTTTGAGAAGTATGCTACTGGTTTCTCTTCGCTGTTTTCTTGTGGTTGTTTTAGGACAGCTCCCACTCCTAGTATACTGGCATCTGTGTATATGTGAATAGGTAAGTTTGGGTCAAAGATTGTTAATATTGGTTGAGAACACAATATTTGTTTCATTTCTTCAAATGTTTTTTGGCACGATTTCGTCCAGTTAAAAGGTTGTCCTTTTCTCAAAAGGTTATGTAATGGTTCTAATTTTATTGCTATATTTGGCACATACTTATGGTAGAAATTTATTTTCCCCAAGAATTGCCTCACATTTTTTTGAGTTTTTGGGGTTGGAAAATCTTTTATTGATACTAAGTTATCTTTCAGTGGCCTGACTGAGTTATTCTGTATTACATGACCCAAGTATTTAACTGAGTCTGTTGCAAACGTGCATTTAGAGAATTTTAGTTTTAAACCTTCACTTTTAATTGCTTGAAATAGTTGTTTTAGGTGCCTGACATGATCCGAGAAAGATTTTGAGAATAGCAAAATATCATCAATGAAACATACCGTAAACTCTGTGAGCTTGTGCTTCCGTATTATATTACACATTATCCTCTGGAAGATGGCTGGAGAAGTTTTCAATCCGAATGGTAAGCAGGTCCATTGATAGTGACCTTCTTGTGTCACAAATGCAGTTTTGTGTCTATCTGAAACACGCAAAGGTATAGACCAAAATGCTGAATTTAAGTCAAGAGTTGAAAAATAATTGCAATCTCTTGTTTTTATTATGAGGTCCTCAATAAGAGGAAATGGCTGTGATTGAGGTACCACTATTTTATTTAAGTCACGAAAATCTATGCACAATCTTGATCGTTTGTTTTCATCTCTTTTAAATGCTAATGTGACTGGTGCTGCGAATGGGCTATATGATTCTTCTATAATATTTTTTTCTAATAATTTTGCTACCTGGTTCTCAATTTCTTTTTTGTCTTCCATTGTGCAACGGTATGGCCTTTTACTGCAATATTTTTCTACTAGCAGATCAATGTGTGCTTCATAATCAGTTACCTTTCCTATGTCATATTTGTCCTTTGCGAACACTGTTTTATTTTTGGATATTAATTCATCAATCAAAGCCTTTTCCAGATAGTCCAGATGGTTAATACAAATTTTGAAGTTTTCTTCACTGAAGTCTTCGTTGAAGTTTACTAAATTTTCGGATTTTATTTTCTTAAAATCCGTATTTCTTTTATTTGATTCCTTAGAAACAATTTCATTTCTTTGTATTGGTATTTTCTGGCTAATTTCCAAGTTTTCATTTTGAACTAGATAAAATTCCTTTATGCAGTCTAGTCCCACTAAAAAATCATAATCAAAATTTTCTTTGTCTATTACAAAAACATTCATTTTTTTTTTCAAATCAAATATGCCAACATCAAGAGTAATTATTCCATTTGCCTTCTTAACGCCATTAATCGTTTTTAAATTTGTCTTGTTGGAGAGACCGGTATCCTCATTCTTTATCTTTAATAATTTTGAGTTTATCAATGAGACATTAGACCCCGAGTCATAGATTCCGAATACTTCAATATTTTCATTGAGTACTAATTTTATTTTGATCAATGGCGGCACTATTAGTTTTTTTGGTCTTCACACTGTAATTCACATTCTAATTCTGAATTGTTTATAAGTTTTATTTGCTTTTTATCCTTTTCAATATTTGTCTTTTGTTTAAACCAACAGGAATCTTCTGAATGAAAGCGTATGCCTTTTTTTAATTTTTCACATATACTGCATTTTTCTTTAATTGGCTTTAAATCCTCTTTTTTCTTGAAGATATTTTTTTTCTTTGTGACCAGATGTTCTAATTTGCCTAGTTCATTGAATAAATTGCTTGTATGTAAAATTTCTTCTTTGTTAATTTTATCTGTTATAAAATCTGGTAAGCCTGCAGCAATTATATCAATTAGGGTGCCTTCATCCATTGTTTTCCTTATCTCGAGTAAAAGTTTTTCCTTTTTCACTGCATACTCTAGTAAAGATCCTGATTGATACTTGAACGATAAAGCATACTTGCTAGATGTCCAACCTTTATTGGCATAAGTTTGCAAGAAACTTGATTTCCATTTTGACCATTCGGAGTGTAGACTTAACTTTATCATCATGGAAGAATACCAATCAGTGCATGATTTTTCTAAAAATAGTCGGAAGATTTCAATTTTTTCTTCATCTTTTATTATGTCAAACCTTGTACATTCTTTTTCAAATACATTCATCCACTCATATGCACTTGAGTTTCTTCCGTCAAACTTTTCAATAACAAATCTCTCGGCTAACTTTTTTACACTTTGTTTTTCTTTGTTCTGTTGATCTTCAACTAATTTTTCTAAAATTTTTATTACAGGATCTTCAGAATACTTTTTACTCTCAAAAGATAATTGTTCTTGGGTACTTTCCTCTAGAAATTGGTCCTGGAAAATCATGTTGCCGTCCTCATCAACATATGTTTTTAAAATATCCTCTGTAGTTTTTATCCAAACATTTCTGGTTTGATATCGTTTTTTTAATGTATTTTTCACAGTGGTGAAGCTTTTCGAGGCTAAGATATGTTTATGAAACGATATTGTTTGATATTCTTCAGGGATTAAGTAGACTTTGTCATCTTGCGTGGCAATTGAGGTTATGGCAATAAAGTTTGACTTTCCATCTGTTGTTGGTTTTACTTGGAACATAAATTTTAATTTTTCCATCTTCTTACAATAAATGTTGTTTTATAAGGTATTTTCCCAAGTTTTGGGCGACACAAAACACAATTGAGTTTCTCTGTAAATAAAGTTTTATTGTAATTAGTTTACATAGTTCACATTTAGTATTCATTAGTTGAATTTCACATTTAGTATTAACACAAGATCGTACCTGTAAATAAAGAAACAACATTTAATGTTTATAATTGTGTCGTTTCTTAATTAAATCACAATAAAGGATCAATAGTAATTTTATCCACAATGACGAGCGCTTTTTGTGAGATCCATAGATTACCTTCAAGTTTTCTTTACCACAGATTAGACTCAAACATAGAATTATAAATTACTGTTTTGATGTTTCGGTCAGATTGCGCGGGAATTCAAATTAATGAAAAATATATTTTTCATTACATATATTTACTTTCATAATAATGAATTTACTTCAAAAGAGGTAGGATTGTCTCAATAAGGTACTTTATGAACATATTAAACTGTAGTTAACTGTGTCATTTAGGTATTTTATAAATTTTAATTCATACTACATCCCTTTTTAGGTATTTAATATTACAAATAAAATAACCTATTCCCTAACCTTAAAATGATAGGTAATCATATGCTACAAGGAATCGACGAGTATATTTTATTAAAAATAGGTCCAATTAGTTAGTAATATTTTATTAAACTAATAAATACCTACTACACTACTAGACCAGATAAAAACAAGATCTATGTCTGGTCAAAGGTATCTTTAAATAATATAATATTCACTACTAAATTATATAGGTTTAGAGACATTTATTTAGTACTAGCTTCCGCCCGCGACTCCGTCCGCGCGGATGTCGGTCTTCGCGTGGATGGTTTATTTATCCATTTTGAGTATCATAAATATCTATTGGACCCAATTCCCAAATACGGCTAGGCCTATAATAATACGCAACGTGTGTTCGCGGTTCTACGGAACAACGTCTATAGATAAAACTGAAAAATTAAGATTATTTTTTTTCTACGTATTTTTCCAGGATAAAAAGTATCCTATTTTACGCCCAGGATAATAAGGTTTAATTATACCAAGTTTCATCGAAATCGAACCGCTAGTTTTCACGTGATGCCTTCACATACAGACAGACAGACAGACAGACAGACAAAAATTTTTTTAATCACATATTTGGGTTTGGTATCGATCCAGTAACACCCCCTGCTATTTATTTTTTCAATATTTTCAATGTACAGAATTGACCCTTCTACAGATTTATTATATGTATAGATATAGATGTATAACTTTAGTTTTGCCTACTACCGTCAAAAAAGCAATTTTTATATCCCCATAATAAATTTCCAGCATGTGCAGCAACCAGACCTCAATCGCTACCAGGTGCAGAAGTCCTGAACGCAGCTCCGGCCAGTCTGACCAGTCTGACGCCAGACCACCAGCTGCGGGAGGACTTCACCATGCTGGCCAAGGACCTGGTCACCAGCTTGAAGAGTATTGTTGCTACACTGGTGAGGAATTGTCAACTGTAATATTTAAAAGTTCAAATGCTTTATAAATAAGAGCAATTTTTAAGCTTATTGCATAGCTTCTATCGCGGGCCTTGAGCGCGGGGACCGAATCGAGAGATTCCGTAACGAAAAAACCTCACGCTCCCCACTCCGACGGGCGGAGGTGTGGCTTGAAGGCATAGCATGCAATAGATTTACCGCGGCAATCCCCGAGTGCCACACGTCTTTTTTGTTTAAGTTTTTGTTAGGCACAATCTTATGGACAGAAAATATGAAAAAGGGGCAATAGGGTATAACAACGTCTGTTTGAAAAACCTATACATTCCTCTCAAATTTTATACACAACGTCTCCGAGTAGCAAAGGAATCGGCAAATTCTATAGCTTTCTAGACCCTTTTTATTGGGTTATTTTTAAATGAAAACCTATACAGGGTGTCCCACTGTTGGTATACTAAGCTCAAAGGAGGTTATAGTTTTGCATACGCTGAGTACGTAAAAAATACTTATAAAATTCCAGACGCATATTCTTAAAACTCGTATGTTGTACATCCATAACAAGCAACCCGCCCAACTTTGCCACTAGCACGTGAGCTATCGTTTAAGATTATGTTTTCATAGAGAAAATGCTCACATTAGAGAAGTGGTATATGCCGGCTGCGCGAAGCTAGAGAAGAAAACATGGATTTTCAGGAAAAATTTAACAAAAAAATTTTGACGTTATTTTGTTGTTTAATTTTTTTTTTACGTGATCAGTGTATGCAAAACTACAAGGCCCTTCGCGCTTAGTATACCAATAGTGGGACACCCTGTATAGGTTTTCATTTAAAAATAACCCAATAAAAAGGGTCTAGAAAGCTATAGAATTTGCCGATTCCTTTGCTACTCGGAGACGTTGTGTATAAAATTTGAGAGGAATGTATAGGTTTTTTAAAAAACTAGCTTCCCAACACAGGTATGTGAACGAGGCCGTCTCCGAGCGGCCATGGAAGCGGCGGACACTACAACCACGCCCAGTGGAGTTGTAGCGGCGTTACGTACGAACCTCTCCACTGCGTTACAACAGAATTCTGGTGAGAGATATAACAACCACTATTTCTTTATAACTCTATTAAAGATGGCTAGGTATTTAATATTGTTTCCCAAGTTATTCAAACACCTTGGTGTGGCATTTAGATCAAGGTGCTAAATTTCGACTTCTATATGCTTTGATGGTTACATAAGAGATGGCCAAGAATTTAATATTTATTCAAAGTTTTTTAAATGCTTTTTGATGGTGACAACTAGACGGACGTTTGGATCTAGGTGTCCGATTTTGATGTTAATGTTAATTCGAAATGAAGTTGTCTTCTAATAGTTATATTAAAGTTTTGAACAGATTGTTAAAATGATGTGAGCTACTAATGATGTTCGTATTGTTTTGTTTTAAAAACTGCATGATCAGTTTTGCCGTAAGAACGCCATAGCCTATATATCCTAGCATATATTCAATTTAGCTGAAATGGCCTGTTGTATTTAACCAAATACACTCTTACACACACACATACTTACACTACAAATATAGCATAGTAAAAAGAGAGAAGTAGGTTATCTTAGAACAAAGGTAGATCGCGGCGTTTGTATGTAGTGCTTAGCCACGCCCCCCGTTCATGTACGTACGCAAGCTTGACACACGCACACAACGCCGCTCGGTTCCTTCTCATGGAACGTTCTCGTGAGGGCCGCGCCATTGCTGTGAGCGGTCGGTGTTTGTTTAAACAATTATTTAAAACTAGATTTCCGCCCGCGGCTTCGCCCGCGTTTTCAAAGGAAAACCCGCATAGTTCCCGTTCTCGTGGGATTTCCGGGATAAAACCTACCCTATGTGTTAATCCAAGTTACCTTCTATATGTGTGCTAAATTTCATTGTAATCGGTTCATTAGTTTTTACGTGAAAGAGTAACAAACATCCATACATACAAACTTTCGCCTTTATAATAGTAATAGGATATCAATGTGACAAGTGACAACCCTGGTGCGCTCCTAAACGCCGGGAGTTAGCCTACTTCTCTTTTTTTACTATGCACATAGTGTAAACACTGAACACTAAGTGCGAGTGCATAAGTAATGACGTGCGAAGTGTCCCGCGCAGAGCTGCGGTCGCGGCTGTCGCGCATACACGACGCGTCTGACCTTGCTGAGATCTCCTCCATGGGGGCCAACTCGGATCATGTGAGTTATTTTTTACTATATCTTCGTAATAATATAGTATACACACATGTAACATATCGATGATTATTTTAAACTCTCACAGTTTAAAGAATGAATGGATGTGTTTCTTACTATTTTATAATACGATTTTGATAATACTTGACGAGTAATACCGCGCGGCAAGGCTAGTAATGTTGTATAGTTGTTAATATAGCAAGCGTTGTGTTATGGAAATTCAAATAGTTATGATAATGTTTTCGTGTTAAGGCGACTACACCACCGAAACTAGCGCCCCCCCAACATTTTATTTTTTTACTCCTAAACCAGATCAAATTTAAAAAATCTAGCTCGGTACTTTGCTAGTATATTACTTGTAGTATTTTTGGTATTACTTTTCATTATTTTGCATTCGGTAAATTAGGAGAACTTTTGATTACCGCCAAAAGTGGCCACTTTTGGCGGTAATCAAAAGTTCTCTAGAATAATGAACAGTTAGAATAGTGAAAAGTAATACCAAAAATACTACAAGTAATATACTAGCAAAGTACCGAGCTAGATTTTTTAAATTTGATCTGGTTAAGGAGTAAAAAAATAAAATGTTCGGTGGCGCTAGTTTCGGTGGTGTAGGCCTCTTAATACAAACAGGTAATAGTAATTTAACAAACAGATTTTTTTGGAACGAAGTTCCTTATCCCGCGTTGTGAAAGGGGGCTAGACGGATAAAATTCTTACGAAAAGTTGTCACGACACTTTTTGCTAGAGTTGTATGCCGTGTGGCGTGCGCGTGGTTCTCTGTCTGTCTCTCTCTAACTTAACACTTCGTTCCATCCGGATATCCCTTGACATCGCTCAAGTTTTTTTTTATTATTTTTGTTATTGATAGTAACAAATAAACATACATTAAGCATACAGATATAGAAGTATATAGGATTAATTCCAATCCATGTTCTTTTAGAAAATCTTTTAAACTCATGAAATCGATTTGATATGAATACAATACAAAATACAACACGACATACGATTTTCACTTTATCAAAGATGATGCACTTCACAGAACCACCAATTCAAGCACTCGCTGAGTTACAGTTCGTCGTGCGTGTCCGCGTCTGAGTTCTTTGACGCGGAGGAACATGACAATGGCGAAATTAAACAGAACGAGATTATTAATGCTGATGAGGTGAGCAAGAAGGAGTTATTATTTTTACGTGAAACAATATTTTATTTACTACAAACGAGTTATAAACCAAAATTACATTGTTTTTAAACACACACAGTATTACGTATCTGATGTTCTTTGATGAGTTTTTTTTTTATATATATAATTCTTTTACTACACAAAACCTTCAATAGCATATTATCCCAAAGACGTGAGTCGAGACTTTATATTATTATAGTGTCGCGATAAATATTCAAAGTCAACCAATAAACTAGTAACTAAAATGCTTAGAACACTATTCATTATTATTTTATACAATACGTATTGTCGTAAATCTATTTTTTATCTCTACTTATAATATTTTAATGCTGAAGAGTTTATTTGTTTTGTTTGTTTGAACGCGCTAATCTCAGGAACCTCTGGTCCGATTTCAAAAATTCTTTCTGTGTTAGATAGCCCATCGAGGAAGGCTATGGGCTATATATCATCACGCTACGACCAACAGGAGCGGAACAACGCGGGTAAAACCGCGGAGCACAGCTAGTATTTTATAAAAATATGTATTATTTCAGACAGGTGTGATAGAATTGGACGGAGATTCGTCATCAGAAGCGGGATCGCTCAGCAGTGAGGAGGGATCCGCTAGCTCTGATAACAGCGATGCTGCCAGTAAGTTTGAAATATTTTGTTGATTGACTGTTTACTGGAGATAAAAGTATTGGAAAGAGGTCGAAATTTTTGGAATTGCAAGTAAACTTAAAGAAGAAATAAATTTTTTCTCTTAATAACATCAAAAAAAGAATATAATTGAACAAACATAATCTCGTTGCTAAAAGTAGTATCAGACGATTTTAATGTGTTAATTTGTGCAGTTTATAATTATCAATAATTATAAGGATGGCGTGAGAATTGTTTTATGTAGTTTTTAGTTTTGTGTTTGGTCAATGGTCATGTTATCCGACATAAGAATGAATTTTTGAAGATCGAATGTTGTGTTGGTATGGTAGGTAGGTATCTAGATCTTTTTATTCACATTATCATTATATATAGGAAGCTGGATAAATTATTAAACGTGATTAGTTTTATGTACTCTTCAGATACTTTTGTATTTGTTTATCTTATCCGACATAGCCCAATATATTAAGGGCTGAATTTTCAATCCTTCGTTAAAACTTATTCGTCGAATAATGTATAAAACTACCATTTTAAAAACGTATTCTAATTGCCCGTATTTGACAGTTTACGTGACATTTTAATATTATCGTGTAATACTTTATTGGACGGATAAGTTTTATCCAAGCATTGAAAAATCGGCCCTAAAAGTAAAAAATATGTGGATAGGCTAAAAACGCGATCGACCCTTTGAATTGTGACTAATTAGCCAGAATTGACTTTAGTTTCTTTTTCGCTTACGACAATTAAATCATGTTTATTAAAAAAAATTTTCGTGTGTTAGTGTGTTTTTGAAGATAGAATGTCGTTTTGGAATCTTCACACAATAGCAAATAAATAAATAGCTCACCCTTCGAGCAGTGGTATCAGCGGAGCAGACGGCCCCGTGCGGGACGGGCCAGTGGTCCCGGCGCCGCGCACTGCCCGCCCCAAGGCCCACCCCCGGGGGACCCAGTCTGTGGAACCTGTTGTACAAGAATATTGGCAAGGACCTCAGTCAGATATCCATGCCCGTGACGATCAATGAGCCGCTTAATATGCTGCAGGTAAGTAGAAATTAGTTCTACATTTTTATTGTATAATTCTCCACTATTGAATAATATATTTACTTCTCTGTAATATAATAATGATGATTCTTCTCTATTGTAGTGTCACTAACTACTTATTTAGTTCTAATATTATATGTAGATGACTAAGTTATTTCGTTCATATAATATAATTGGTGATTCAAACTTCTTATTCAGTTACTTTTTAGTACAGATGTCTGACAGAAAATTAAATTAGTCGTTTTCTTAATTAAAAAATTAGTTTTTTCATGCAGACGATTGTCTCGTCGTCGAAACGCACACGAACTGACTGATTCGACTTATTAAAATTTAAATCGGGTCGTAACTTATATTTCTACAACTTTTCACTTTTATTTTATGTCAAACAAAAAAAAAATTGTAATGTCGTTGCATTTAGAAAGAAATAATAATGGTATATTACCGCATAACAGCGTCTCTGCGAAGAGCTCGAATACTCCGAACTGCTGGACGCAGCGGCTGCGTGCGACAACGCAGTAGAGCGCATGTCGCTGGTGGCCGCGTTCGCGGTGAGCGCGTACGCTGCGTCCGCGCACCGCGCTGCGTCCAAACCGTTCAACCCGCTGCTGGCGGAGACCTACGAGTGTGTGAGGGAGGACAAGGGCTTCCGGTTCCTGGCTGAACAGGTGAGCGGGGTGTGCTCTAGGTAGAACAGGGGAGGTGCTCTAGGTAGAGCAGGGGAGGTGCTCTAGGTAGAGCAGGGGAGGTAGTTTTCTAGGTAGAGCAGGGGCATGGGCAGGGATAGCATGTAGAGCTAGAGAGGTAGAGGCTAAGGCTCTATGTAGAGCCAGGGAGGACGGGCAATGATAGCATGTAGAGCTGGCGACGCGACGTAATGCTTTAGGTAGAGCAAATGTGTAGAGCAGGGGGAGATAGAGCCTCTGGGTAGAGCAAGTTTGTAGAGCGGACAGGAGTGCTGGCTTTCGCCATAGAGCAAGTTATAGCTAGTTATATATGTGAGAGAGCGCATGTCTCTAAACCGTTCAACCCGCTGCTGGCTGAGACCTACGAGTGTGTAAGGTAAGATAAGGGGTTTAGGTTCCTGGCTGAACAGGTATATTTGGTTTTGGGTGCGTGTTTCTTCTGTGACAAATGACAATGCCGTAAAGCCTGTGTCCAGTTTCTTACACGGCAGATGTGTGTGAAGATTTTTGATGTAAAACGTCTATAGTCACGTAAAACCGATTTTTGACGTGGCGAAGCATGCCGTGGCAAGTATATGTACATATAGTCTATATGCAGTAGTGTTTTCACTAAATTGCTCGTACAAAATAATGTCGATGTTTTACATCTGCCTGGCATGACGGCTCAGTCTTTTTAGATAAAGAAAAGCTTGGTAAAGTAATTTTATTTGGTGATGTAAGGAGGCTAACCATAAGTAAGTTTATATGATTTTATAGAAGGAAAGTCAATCTTCACAAGCACGCCATTGTTAATAAAATAAGACTACTAAAACTTCTAAACTTACACGTTTTATATTTTTTTATTTTCTATAATCGTGTACATTAATTGCAGGTATCCCACCATCCGCCAATATCAGCGTGTCACGCGGAATCCAACCGCTGGGTGTTCTGGCAAGAAGCGAGGATCAAAACTAAGTTCTGGGGAAAATCTATGGAGTTTCAGCCCGCGGGAAGAGTACATCTTACCTTGTTGACTACGGGCGACCATTATGTGTGGAATAAGGTGAGACAATTAAATGTAAACATTTATTTAATCAACAAGATTTCGTTTTGTTGCTATTATAATTGGCAAAATACAGAAAATAATAATTTACCACTTTTTGTAATCAAACCGAATTTTTGTTTTGCTTTAAAAAATGTACTTAGTTGTAATCATAAGGAGGAACGCTGGCTCTTAAGACACAGAGTTCCTCTAGTTTAAGAGTCAGCGTACATATTTTTGTAAAGTTAATGTTTTTGGCAAAATAAAGATTTTATTTATTTATTTACTATTGTGTATGGTATGTAATATAGCTGCGTAGTTAACTGTATTTGTTAAAGTGAATTTGTTATAAAAACTATCATTATTCAGTCATAAATTCAATATAGTTTAACCACGAATTGTTGTTTAAAAACTGTGCGACTCTATATCGCGATATATAATATAAAAACAATTTAATTTTAATTTTTTTTTAATTTGAACTATTTATACACAGGTAACGACATGCGTACACAATCTATTCGGAGGGCAGCGGTGGGTGGACCAGTACGGCGATATGCACATCACTTGTCAGGGATCCGATATTAGCTGTAAACTGAACTTTGTTAAGGTAAATTATGTTTTTGTTTAAGTGTTGTTTTTGTTTTATTCTTTTACACAAGGTAGAAAATTTCTATGGGTATAGGCCCATTAAGAAGAGCTGGAACGTCAACACATTTACACATTGCACATGTTAGGCCGGGAGATACTGACACAAAATTTCGGGTCTTTTGTAACAGAATTTCGGTCTAGAGGTGTCTTAGTACGCAATGACAAAAAGAAAAATGATGGTCAGAACGCTGGTACCGGCGGCCTAGTCGCGTGGGCGTTAGTCACACTAAACACATAAATAGCGAAAGTCCAACGATTTGTAACACAAAAATTTTAGAATTTACCGATAGCCCTTAAAAAAGATGTAGGGGGTAGTGTCATGCCATACTTTTACGATGTGACTTACAGTCCGCCATACCGACGTGAATGCGTTGATTTAAAAAAAAACAATTCAACCAATTGTACCGGGCTAACTTTTGCACAGGTAACCATCGTCGTGCAGCCATTTACTAAAATCGCCTTGCCATACTTTTCGGACGATTCCAAATGGTCGCCATACCGCCCAAAATCTGCCATCATTTTTCTTTTAGTCATTGCGTAATAAGACCTCAGTAGAACCGCCATTCTGTTACAAATGACCCGAAATTTTGTGTCAGTATCTCCCGGCCTATGTATGTGTCATATTTTGCAATTGTTTATAAATACAGGGTGATGTTATTGGTGTAGTAGGTACGTATATCTAAAAATCTATGAAGAATTTTGTGATACAGTAAATGGAAGAATTATAGACTATATTTTTACAGTATTTAATAAAATCATTTAATTTTTTGTTCATTTTCATTAGAAATGTCAATTTTTCTCACCAAGGTAAAAATTTGGATGATAAGGATCTTGTTAGAAAAATATAAATTTTGATTAAAATCGGCATTTTTTTTTTCTAAAATCAAATTACTAATTATCAGAGTTATCACATTATTAAAAAAAATAAGCCAAACTATACACAATTTTTACTTGATGCAATCCTCAAAGATCATGGACATAGTGTATTGCGCCTTCCACCGTACCATCCAGAACTCAACCCAATAGAGTTACTATGGGGCATAATTAAAGGGAAAGTAGCATCACAAAATGTGAACTTTAACTTGAAAACTGTGGAAGAATTATTAAGAAAGGAAGCAAATGCCATATTAGTCTGGATATGTTTAGTGACGTTTGGAGAAAGACGCGAGAACATGAGGAAAAATATATTCAATTAGAGCCAAAAGTAGATAATTACACTGACTCATTTATAATAACATTAAGAAATTCCGACGGCGAGTTCTTCGAGCGATAAAAGTTTCAGTGAAGTAGAAGATTACGATTATGATTAAATAGATTCTTCTTCTTCTCTATAGATACTGCTTTCTGAATTGGTGGTAAATGTTAAAACTGTTAAACTGTTATGACGATTCAAAAGTGCTTCTAGAAGAAGTCTAATTGTATAAATGTTTGAGTTTGAGTTTAAAACCAATAGTGTGAAAATTATACAATAAACATGTAACAGTGAGCGCACGTGTTTTTTGTATTGTTTTTATGACCTGAAATTTAATTATTATTTGATAATTGAATGATTATTAATACTTTTATCCAATTGATTATTATTAGAATAAATAATTAACTTCATCAATTGATTTACTTTTAAATTATAATTTTACAGGTAAATTATGAGAGCTTTCATAATTATATTTGCATATATTTATATACAACGCATCCATTTTACAATTCAAGTCTAAAATTAAACTAGAGTCGCATTTATTTTTGAACATACTGTAAGTGAAATTGCATAAGTGTGAGTACTGTGAACATGCCAGCTTTCCTTAATTGACCGATACTCGAGGGGAAGTATTTGAAAAACTAGCGGTTACAAAAAGAATGCTGAAAGGAAAAAATCGTTTATTTTTTTAAATAAATTAAACAGTATTTAAATATTTTTGAAATTTCTTTTACCACGCCCGGGAATTGAACTTACTAAATATTAAAAGCGTTCCATCCAATGGTTTTTTTTTAATTTCGATGTGAAGTTTCATGGAGAAAGGCGACGATTTTGGTATCTTGCATTTTGCCCAATAAGTTTCACTTCTGTCACGTATGTTCAGCATGCAGGTTCTTTTTTTATTCTTTTAATATTTCTCATTTATAAAGCATTCGAATGCTATGAAACATAATCATCATCATCATCAGCCCATATACGTTCCCATTGCTGGGACACGGGCCTCCTATGAAGGTACAGGCCATAATCCACCACGCTGGCCAAGTGCGGATTGGCGGATGACACATGTCGTCGAACTTTTTTTTTTTTTAATTCTTCGACATGTCGGTTTCCTCACGATGTTTTCCTTCACCGTTCGAGCAGTGGTGATGTTACAACATGCGCAGATAAATTGAAAAATCAATTTATTTCCTGCGCGCTCGCCTGGTCTCGAACCACGGACTTATCGATTCGAAGTTTGAGGTCTCACCACTGAGCCACCACTGCTCTCTGAAACATACTTACTTACTACTTACTTACTAGAGTGGCGCAGGGACCCAAAGTGAGTCTTGGCCTCCGACAATAAGAGCCTCCATTTGACTCTATCCTGCGCCATCTCTTGCCAGTTTTCAATCTGGAGGGTGCGCAGGTCCTTGGCGATTTCATCTTTCCAGCGGTACCTGGGACGTCCAACAGGACGGCGTCCAGATGGCTGTCCCAGGTACGCTCGTTTCGCTGCTCGATCTTCCCCCATTCTTTCCACATGGCCGAGCCATCGGAGTCTTTGGGCTTTAATCTCACCAATGATGTTTGGCTCGGCCATTAGATCTTGAAGTTCTAAGTTTTTCCTCCTCCTCCAAACCCCTTCTTCTGTCAACACTGGCCCAAATATCTTTCTTAGGATCTTTCTTTCAGTAACTAGGAGCTTGTCTTCTTCTTTTTGTGTCAGTGTCCAAGTCTCGCAGCCGTACATTAAGATAGGTCTTAGTATAGTTTTATAGATAAGGATTTTAGTACGCCTGCTGAGGATTTTCGACACCAGTACTTTGTGTAAGGCTGCACTGCAACGGAGGGTATTTTGTATCCTTATTTCGATTTCTTCTTCCCTAGTGTACGTATCGGTCACAGTGCATCCCAAGTATTTAAATTTGTCCACACCTTTATAAGTAGTGGCTCCTATTACAAGATCGATCCTGGGTATTCTGTTGTTTTTGTATCGGCGCATATGCATATATTCGCTTTTGCCGTGATTGATACGTAAGCCTACTTTATTTGCTTCTCTTTCCAGAGTCAATGCGGCACACACAATCTCTTCTTTTCTACCTCCTAGTAACGCAAGATCGTCGGCGTACCCTATCACCTTATGCTGACCATTCAATTGCACTCCACCATCGAGTGTAATAATGTGTCTGATAACGTGTTCAAGTGCTAAATTGAACAGCATGGGTGACAGCGCATCTCCTTGCTTAAGACCAGTGATTACTTCAAATGAGTTGGTGACTTCCGAGCCTACTTTTACCACAGCCCTGCTCTCATTGGTGGCGACTTGTATCATCCTGATCAGTTTCGCAGGTATTTCGAAATTATTGAGGATTGTGAAAACAGAGCTGCGGTCCACGCTATCATACGCTTTGGCGAAGTCGACAAACAGCATATGAATGTCTTGTGCATATTCCCACCTTTTCTCCATGAGTTGTTTGAGGAGGAAGAGTTGATCGACTGTACTACGGTTGCGTCTGAACCCACACTGGTAATCGCCTATTATGGCCTCAGCATAAGGTTCCAACCTCTTGAGCAACACGTAGGATAGGATCTTAAAGGCAGTGGGGAGTAGCGCTATTCCTCGGTAGTTTGTGCACCTCTTCCTAGAGCCTTTTTTGTGGATCGGACATATAACTGCTACATTCCATTCTTTTGGTATTTTTTCTTTGTTCCAGATGGTCTGTAGTAGGTCAAAGTATTTGGATTGGATTGCACTTCCTCCGTATTTCCACAACTCGCCAGGTAGGTTGTCAATTCCTGGTGCTTTATTGTTTTTCAACCTCATAATAGCGCACCTCACTTCTTCGTATGTCAGTGGCTGTTCTTCTTCAACGCTTTGGAATTCGGTTTCGATTATGTCTTGATGAGTCGGCGGGCAGTTTAAAAGGTTTTGAAAGTAATCTCTCCACATGTCCTTTATAGTTGCCTGCTCTGTCACAAGATTACCTTCATCGTCTTCCAAGATTTGCAAAGCAGGCTGGAAGCCTTTTTTAAAATTTCTAATTCTCTGATAGAATTTCCTGCTTTCGTTTGCTGTGATTAGATCTTCCATGCCACGTATTGAATCCTCCAAGTATTTTCTCTTCGCGCTTCTTATTGTCGTTTTGGTTCTTCTACGTACCTCATTGTATTTGTCTTCCCACTTATTGTCCTGTTCCGCTTGAACTTTCAGCTTTCTTCTCTCATTTAACAGCTCTTCACATTTTGATGTTATCCATTTCCTTCTGTTATTTCGTTTCTTTTTTCCTAGTACCTTTAGGCTTGTTTCCTTCACTATTTCTTTCATGGTGTTCCACGCCTCTTCGATGTTATCAGATATCACTAATCCGTCAAACCTATTTTTTAGTTCTAATTGAAAGTCTTTATTTACCTGTTCATTTCTTATCTCTTCTACATTAATATTGTCTCCACGTGTCACAGTTCTTGCTTTAGTGACTTTTATCTTAGCTCTAACTTTTATACCCACCAGGTAATGGTCACTGTCACAATCCGCCCCTCTAAATGTTCTTATGTCTTCTATAATATTCCTGTGCCTGTTGTCAATTATGACATGATCTATTTGGTTAACAGTTTTACCATCAGGCGATTTCCACGTTCCTTTGTATATATCCTTGTGGGGGAACTTGGTGCTTTGGACTACCATTGACTTAGATGATGCAAAGCTGACAAGCCTAATACCATTATCGTTAGACTTGTCATGTTTGCTATATTTTCCTATGGTGGGCATGAATACCTCTTCTCGTCCAATTTTTGCATTAAGATCCCCGAGAAGAATTTTTGCGTCGCATCCCGGGATATCATCGTATACTTGATCTAGTTGCTCGTAGTTGTCTCTCTCTCTCTGAAACATAATATTAAATAATAATTGTTGTTACAGGCGAGTTCATGGTCGTCCACCCGTCACGAGGTGCGCGGTGCAGTGCTATCGGGGCGCAGCACAGCGCTGCGGCTGCACGGGCGCTGGTCCGAGGCGCTGCACGCGGGGGAGCCGCCCGCCGCGCGCTGCCTGTGGCGACCCGGTCAGTGGGGGGATATGGGGATAGGGGGGGGGGGGGAAGTTACCACTACTCGGGTCTTAAGCCTTATATCCACTTGAGCATGCTCAGGCGAATGAGCGGCTCATTTGACCGAGCCGCTCAAGTGGAGACGCCTGAGCATGTTCGGGCCGCGCGTGCTCAGGCGTCTCCACTTGAGCGGCTCGGCCAAATGAGCCGCTCATTCGCCTGAGCATGCTCAAGTGGATACAAGGCTTTAGACGCAAGCCTTCACAGGCTTCGGGGTAACCGTTCGGGGCGATGGCCCCTTTCAGTGGTGGCAACGCCGCCTGCAACTACAGGCGGGGCACTGGGTGGGACCAGATGGTCCCAGGTATCATGTCCGGGAGGTATCCTGCTGCAGTGCGATCCAGCCCGCGGTATCGCGGGCGATCTGCGAGCTGCTGCAGGGGAGAATGTCCGAGTGTGCTTCACCCGCCGCTTGGAGGGGGGTTAGGGAGTTATATAGCTTAGTACGCGGCGTGATGAAGATTAGCCGCTTCAGCGCTTATGTGTATAAGATAGTGTGGAGGGTTTTATTAGCTGAATACATACCAGTTGCATTTCAACAGTGCGGACGGCATACAGTGCGCTACTATCAAGCCGGTCGTAGTACAGTCATGCTCGTAGTAAATGGCGGAGATAGTTAATTCGATTCTGACACCACGACAATATCTCACTCGCTTCGCTCGCTCGACTCTAGCAGTGATCCAGAATTAATTCAACGCTCGTCGCTTCGCTCCTCGCATACCTATTTTTACACAAAGAACCTACGGAATAATAAAAAACTTTGTATCAGTGTTTTGAAGAATAATTTAAAATTGATTCAAATAAAAAGTCGGTCAATTTTAATTAATGATCAAAATGCGTTGTTATTTTTCTTCATCGCCACAAAGCAACACAATCCAATATCCACCATAACGCTTTTACTCATAATCATGTAGATATTAACAAAAAATTAAAGTGTTCAAATAAAATATTTATGGCAGATTTATTTCTATTTTGAAAAATTTCTAATTGTACTTTCTATTATATAAACATTTGTCCACAGGCACTATGCCGCCAGACTATGAGCTATACTACGGGTTCACTCGATTCGCGATGGAACTCAACGAAATGGAACCCGGCATGAAGGAAACCTTGCCGCACACTGACACTAGGTTCAGGTACGTCAAAATTATCTGCGCTACTATTAATATCAAGACAGATTATTTGTTTAAAATTTTCGATTATTAAGAACAGTTAAAAACACAATTCCATACGAAGACGAACATAAAACTGTCCACAAATATGATTGTCAAAATTCTACTCATAAAAACGAATGTTAAAGCAAATTCAAGCTTACTTTTTTGCATTGCATTAAGGTGAATTCGCTAAGTGTAAAAATAGATTTTGTAAAATTGTATGTATGTTTCTCCATCAGGCCGGACCAGCGCGCCCTAGAGGAAGGTGACGTGGAAGCGGCTGAACAATTTAAGCTTGAGTTGGAACAAGCGCAACGTGAAAGACGTCGTACTACAGTTGATCACGTGCCTGCTTGGTTCCGGTGAGTGACACTTAAGTTGTAATTAAACTTAGACATAAACTCAAACTCAATCTCAAATATTCAATCCGCCCCGGCTTCGCCCGTGGTACATATTTCGCAATAAAGGTAGCCTATGTTCTTTCTCAGGGTCTAAAGATTGTCTGTGACAAATTTTATAAAAATCGGTCCTATCCTAGTAGATTATGCGTGAAAACCATACATACATACAAATTTTTCCACTTTATAATATTAGTATAGATAAGCGCTGTGAAATAGAAAATTAAAAAAAAAATACTGTTATGTTCTTAGTTGATTAATTACTACAGCGTGTTTTACTTTTTAATCAACTTCAAAAAAATGACGATTGAGAAAATGATTGGACGATACAGAAATATCTGTAAAGTAAAAAGTTGCATATAGTAAATTATTTTTTGAAAAATAAGGGTCATAAAGAAGTTTCACTTCTTACGTGTGTACACTAGTATACGCATGCATTTTTTTTTAATATTTTTCGCATATTTCCCATAGAAAATCCCGGGAGGAGGGCGAGGAGACGTGGGTGTTCGGCGGCGAGTACTGGAAGGCGCGCGAGGCCGGCTTCCCGCTGCTCGCCGCGCCGCCGCTGTGGTGACCGCGCCGCACCACCGTGCGTATATGCGTTACTAGATTTCCGCCCGCGTTTGCAAAGGAAAACCCGCATAGTTCCCGTTCCCGTGGGATCTCCGGGATAAAAACTATCCTATGTGTTAATCCAAGTTACCCTCTATATGTGTGCTAAATTTCATTGTAATCGGTTCAGTAGTTTTTACGTGAAAGAGTAACAAACATCCATACATCCATACAAACTTTCGCATTTATAATATTAGCAGGATACTAAACGCAGTGTGTGCGTTTTTAGGGGACACGACAATTATTAGTCCCGCAGTTACCATAGCTAGTCGCTCTGATAACCACATAACAGACCGTGCGTATATGTGTTACGTTAAACGCATGGTGTGCGTTTTAGGGGATACGATAAAATAGTTCTACAGGCACCATAGATAGTCGCTCTGGTGACCGCGCCGCAGAACATTAAAAAATTACCAAAACGTCAAACAATGTTTTTGTTTCTTAAAAAAATGTCATAATATAGGAAAAAAATGAGTCAGGCTTGTTTTACGTCATCAGCATACAACAAACTTTTAATGTTCTTTTAATCTTGATAATTATTATCTACTAGCTGTGCTGCGCGGTTTCACCCGCATGGCTCCGCTCCAGTTGGTCTTAACGTGATTACATATAGCCTATAGCCTTCCTCGATAAATGGGCTATCTAACACCGAAAGAATTTTTCAAATCGGACCAGTAGTTCCTGAGATTAGCACGTTCAAACAAACAAACTCCTCAGCTTTATAATATTAAGTATAGATAAGTATAAGTATAGATGATTTTCTTATATGATTTTGTTTTATTTCCAGAACACTTCGCGAGAGGTGCTCTGCTAGAGGTTGTGCTTGCCGCTTCCAGCTTACTAACTATTAACTACTTACTACTCGCTACCGGTTACTACAAACTACTTACTACTTAGCGCGCCGTGATCAGACTGCGACTGACTACCGTGTATTACGCACAAAAAAATTGTTTTTACGTTTGTCCAAAAAAAAAGAAAAAATAAGTTTTTGCAACTTTGTTTTTGCTAGAGCGAGATGGATGATCTATAAAGGTCTATCTCGCTCGCACAGTTTGAAAATGCAATTACAAAAACAATTATTCCACGGACAATTTAAAATTTCCATAGTTACAAGTTTTTTTTTTCAGTTATGTCGCAGTCTGATTTCAAGGCTGATTATGCTATCTCGCTCTAACCATTGCGATATCAAAGCGTTGGAGGGAGATAGCGCGTTGCTCTTTTATAAATTACACGCGTTACATATTCCTTGAAGAGAGAGTTTATTATAAAGCGTAAGTAATGAGGGTAGATGTATGGAAAATAAATTTTATGAAATAATTTATTAAAATTGGTTCATAAAGTATTATGAATTTTGATTAGATTATTATTTTTATAATAAAAATCTAATTAAGGTTATATGTTTAGCATAAATACAAATAATTTCAATTTTGTTATTTTTCATATGTTGTAAAAATGCCTTAATATTTTTTATATTAAATAAGGTGTTGCCCTATTTATTAATGATTTAATATACGTCTAAAATCTTTGCCAGAAAACCGCGATGGCATATAAACCACTATTTTAAAACTTTTATCTGCGCCAATAGAAAAATGTGAGGAATGATAAGTGCGAAAGAGATAGCATGCGATTACTTGGTATAGAGCGAGTGAGACAACATGCTATTTAAGTCGTTATTGGGGCAGGTTATAATTTTTTTACAATTATGTATTACATTTATAATATTTTGTTATTAGTAAATTGTTATTTTTTTAATGAAATGTGTTTTTTTTGTGATAATGATGTTTTTGTGATAATATGGTTTTATCGTTTTTTTGTTTGTTACTTATCAATCTTGCCTTTAAAAAGACACGTAAAGTATACAATTATATATAGAAACGATATTATTAATGAAATATCATTTTTTTGCTTTGTTTTCAATTTTAACGAGCTTTTAAATAACTATGGAATAATCCTTTTATGACTTCATTGTTTTGTATAGAATCAATGGCAAAGTTTTAATTTTACTAATTTATTATAAATAAAAATCAAATATAAATTGGAATGAAAAACTCCAAGAATTATAGTCGTTTAAATATGTTGCCACTATAAAAAAAATAATTAAAAAAAATTGCCAACTTCAAAAATGATAACCTCTATAATTTAGATTTTAATTTGTTTTTTTTTTTTTTAATTACGGGTTTTCGGTTGTTATCTAAGTAAGGATATATGCACGTTTAACATTCGACATAAAACTGTAACTGTCACTTAAATTGACAATAATACGTTCCCGCGTTTAGGCAGTGTTGTTGTTGTTGTATAATTAACTAAAGAGTTGAAAAATCAATTAAAATAAATTAATGCGTATCGTATAATGCTCTTCGCCCCTTTGTTGCACGGATTCCTTGACACGTACCTCTAGAGACTTTGACAGTGACATATGTCAATGTCAAAACTAAAAAAAAAACATTTTTTTTATGCTACATTTAATGCATACTGTTTCTAGACGAATGACTTAAGTTATTTTAATTTTGACAATTATTTTGGTCCTTCGAAACTGACTGACACATGAACGTATAAAACTGAACGTAAGAACATGACTGAAGCTCTTTTTACAACATATTGTTCTATGAATTTATTGATCCCGTTTTAAAAAGATTGCCAGTTAAGTTTGTAATTTTAAACTTTTTTGTATTTATGTATATGGCAATAAAATGAATATGTCTTATCGAAATTATATGCCTTATTACCGTGTAACAATGGGGTGTGTTCTAGATTTTTTCATACACGTAGCTTTTGGGCCTATTGCGTAAATAAACTAGAAATAAGGCATTGATGACAGTTGTTTTAATTAATTATTGTTATTTATTTGTTTATATAAAAGATGAAACTAAATACGGAAACGTTTGAAATTGTTCGAGTTTTTTTATTAATCAAATTACATATTATTGTATCCATTTTTTGTACACCTAGCGTATATGGTTTTTTTTTTAATATTATTATTATATACGCTAAGTTTAACGTTCAATTGACATTTGGTAGTATACAGTTTGTAACTAACTTGTTTCACCGATATTCATTCAACAAAATGTTTATTTTTAATATGGGAATGAAGTCTTGTTTTGTCTCTTTTTCTCTCAAATCGTGTGACGTAAGCAAGAAAGTAACAAAATATTTATGCGGATCAAGTGAGAAATTTAAATTTAAAGTATCTCTACTTAGCTCACAGTATTTTGAATAATATTGTGAGTTAGGTTAGTTTTAACATGATCCTATAAATGGGTACTATATTATTATTTTGTACATATTTAAAGTGCCTTGTATTTAAAAACACATGTGTACTTAGATGACTAAAATCGTATCAGTATTGCCAACCTTTAATATAATGGAATTGTTTTGTTTCAATGAATATCGGCTGAAACAACAACCTTAAGTATAATTATTTTATAAAATATTTGTACATTACAATAATTAATTTATTTAAATTTTTAATATTAATTAAGAAATCTCGATGTGAAATTGTGGCTAGTGAAATATAGGGTTGCTAGGATTTAACGGTACTGGTTATATACGTATAAAGAGAAAAATGTATAGTATCAAGATATTTCGTTATTATAAATATATAAAATTAACTATCTACGTAAAATATCGTTTGATCGTTACAATTTTATCTTTAACAAACTAGTTTTTTTATTGTTTTTAGATAATTTAACATTTTCGCCAACGCGTTCGTTCGTACTTAAATGACATTATGCTTTTTATTAATAGACTTATAAGGAATTTGATGACATTATTTAATAATGTTAGATGAGCCGCGATTCCAATTACTAGGTATAGGTTATGGCTAAAACCATAGATTACAGATGAACACATGACAGGCTAAAAAGTGCCATTTATTGACATATTATGTCATCGGGAGTTGCCATTTGAAAAAAAGAAGAAAGACATATGTCAAAAGTATTATCTAGAAATGGGCGCACAAATCGGTTTGTGCTCTTTTTAGCTCTGGTAATTAACTGTTACTCTATGGTTTTACACGATAGACGTAACTAACAAATTATAATAATGTTTCGTTCACAGACTAATCCTACTTTGGTGATATTCGATAATAGTTAATGGTTCTCGGTATGCAGTAAGTGCCTTTACAAATAATTTCATTTTATACGCAATAGATTTAAACATAAAATTATTTGCTTGTTACTTTGGCAGCGTTGGGCTGTGGGCAGTGATTTTTTGGTTAGTCCAAGTGGTTTTTGAGGGCTGATGTTTTATAGATATATTTTGCGGAAAATAAACATACGATGGAATGGAATTCTCTCCCATCTTATCTGTAATTTAACGCACAGATTAAAAATGAGAAAGATTAAAAATATCGCGATATTTCTTAAAAAGTATTGATTTTTTTAATTTGTAATTGGCGCTATTTTATATTGTTTTACACAGTACACTTGTAAATTTATCGTTTGTTTATGATAAAATAGATTTATTTAAGAGAGAACTTACTTTTTTAATAATTATATGATATTTATCGTTCAGATTAGAAACCGATTTACTAAAACGCTTTTTAAAGTGAATATTGTATAATATTGTTATAGAAGTTACCACACTGCTTACTACTTTTGTTATGTGATTTTGTTTAATAGAATATTAAGAAATTATTAAAGGAAATTCAATTACAGTCTTGCTGTTTTCTTTTATCCCTTCTATTCATAGAGGAACCTAATAATAAATAAAAAAAAATTCACAAGACGTATGATAATCATTTGGAAAATTCTTTACACATTCGATAAATATTAAGATACTAGCGGTCCGGCCCGGCTTCGCCCGTGGTTCATTACCTTTTCTCTCCATATAAAACATCCTCGTTTTTCAAGGAATGTAAAAAAAAGAATATCGAAATCGGTCCAGCCGTTCACGCTCACGTTCAATAGGGATTCATTTTTATTATTGATATTAAATCTTAGAACAATAATTATAAATCTTCATGATATAGTTGGTAATGATTGCTATGAATATAATTAATATATTTAAATACTCTTCAAGTTTAAAATAACCTCGGTGGATGTCCGCGCTTTTCTATATTGATTTCTGAAGTTAGTGAGTTAGCAATGGCCAATGGGTTTATAGGTAAACCAGAATCTGATGGCAATTAGGGAAATCAAAATTTTGAGTGTGCAACCCTAGGGAAAATGGACTGAACGATCTTGATACTGCTTATTTTTTATTTTGTCCTCAATATCATTATTCACATTACATAAGTGGACAATACTGTACTTAATAATGAGATATCCACTTAATATTATATAGGTACATACTTACATGTATAATATAGTTACAATTATACATATTACTTTCACACAGGTAATACATACTTTACACATACCTATATTTGTATATTCATTACCAGTATGCCATGTGAATGTGATGACTTGGACAGCTTGGACTTGAAGAATAGCCGTATTGGAAACTCCTGTTATAAGTTTTCATAAAATTATATTCTAATCAACAAACATTATTATAGTTACCTACATATAATATTTTTTAATTTAAAGTATCAAAACGGGTAAGTTCAATTTACCAATAAAATCTTCAAAATTGAAAATTGTGATGTGTTTGACCCTTCTTCATCGAATGTTTTTCTATACACATTATAAACAACACCTCTTGCTTGTGATCGCAGCGGCTTTTTCGACATTTTCGAAGATTTTTTAGACAAAATCCTAAAAATTATTCATCAACTGCAAAAAAGACAAATAATTTGACAACCAATTTGATAGTTGTCAAATAAGTTGCCACATGAAAATCTTTTATTTCTTAAATATAAATATGCCATCAGATTCTGGTAGACCTATATTTAAAATAATCAATATAGTTTTTCTTTTCATAAAAAAAATAAAAACTCCACGAAAATGGAAAAATAATCTGTGGTCAACACAATATTGTTGGAGTTTTCCATAGAGACTAGAGTTTCTTTGTGACGTTTGCGGTTTACAAACGTTTACTTTACGTCAAACTTTGAAGAATCATCACAGAGAACTGAAATCATTATTACGAAGCAAAAATATTAATTTCATTTAATTCGCTTATTTGTTATAGTATATATTAGTATAATTGTTTATTTGTGATCAAAGTACTATATAATTAAATATAATATCTGCTAAATAAGATAATGAAGTGCTAGTGATTGATTCAGTGGGCAGTATAGATTGAGGTAAGTTCAAAAGTTAGCGGTTGTAACTTTTAGTAAGTCACAGCTGTACGCTGATTGTGATGTTTGTATTATATAAGTCAAAATGATTTTATTGAGGACTATAACAAATTTTGGTGCACATAGAATATCGCTGCATATAACAGGTGAATGACCAATCTATTTTTGTTTCGACCGCTACATGTAGTTAATTGTCATCGTTTGCATATATTAGGTTATGTCTGTTTATTCAATATTCAAGCTTGACCTATAAACACACTTACACTTTTCCATGTTTCAGAAAAAATGGTCTTATGCACACAAATTCCTTTTTTGTAAACCAAGTACATTCATAACCAATATTAACATCGAAAACGTTGTTGTTGGATCTTTGTAAATAAATAAAATATAATATCTAAACACCTCTCTAATGTGTTTTGTTTAATATACCCTTAGCGAGTTTTAAATTAAGTATAATGTACTTAATTTAAAACTCGCTACTAAAATAAATCTACATCTTCCAGTGTGCAGGATGTCCAGTGCATCCATCAAGTTCCGTTGGGGTCTGAGCGCGTCAGACCCTGAGCAGGCTCCAGTGCTGTTTGTGGGACAGCCAGCGCACCTGAATGCCCTGTCTTGGCAAGATGTGCGCTGCAAACTGGAGCCGAGAGTTACTGAAGAGGTAGGTTATAACTTATATTATTTTTCAAGGTACTATTGTGCCTAGATAGCAGATAAAGAAGCGGTTTTGTAGGAAATTTTGTAAAATTTTACTTGAGAGCTAGTTAAGAGAGCTGAATATTTTGACTGGATTTGTTTTGTTACTAAAACATAGATAAAATAATCTTGATCTTGTTTGTTTCTAATCTAAAAGATAGAAAACAAAAGCAAATCTTCAGGCTTAAATGTATTTATTAATATTTATGTTTTATTTTGTCACATATTGTATGTAATTCCAAAAATTTGTCAAATTAATTATAATTGAAAAATCTTATCTATCTGATTATGTAACAGCTAAGTATTCAATAAACATGTTTATTCCATGTGTGCATATATCTTATAATTTTATGTGATCATAAAATTGTTAAGACAGATTTAATGCTGAATTGACTTCAGCATTAAAATTAAAAATTTATGTTCTATTGTAAAACAAGGCAACAGGTAATAAAAATAATGCATGATGGAAAGGGTTTTTCTTTTTATTTATTAACTATAAAAACTAAAAACATTTTTGTCTAAACTCTTAGTACTGTAACCTACTTATTATAAGTACCATGGAGACAGATGTTAAAAGAGAGATAAATAACTGAAATATCAGTAATGTTTTCTAAATTGCACAACTCAATCTAACTATGAAAACACCCAACAGAAAAGAAGTAGTTGATTATAAGTAGTATGTCACAAGATAGTATATTCAAATATATTCTTATTCTATATATTCTATATATTCGTATTTATTCTTATATCTTCTTTTGACTTTTTTTAATAATTTTCAAAATAAAATTTATCATGATACTTAAATGAAACTCAATTGAAGTTGATTGTATGTTTTATTTATAAGAATGATGTACAGAACCTGCCTTCCACAAATAAGGTTCAACCCTAACAACATATTCAATGATACTTGCGCAAAACATAAAAAAAGTAATGTACAATACATCCATACTAATATTATAAATGCGAAAGTAACTCTGTCTGTCTGTCTGTTACTCAATCACGCCTAAACTACTGAACCAATTTACACGAAATTTGGTATGGAGATATTTTGATGACATAGGCTACTTTTTATCCCGGAAATCCCACGGGAACGGGAACTGCGGGTTTTTCTTTGACTGCGCGGGCGAAGCCGCGGGCGGAAAGCTAGTAAAACATAAAATATATATTTGTCATCAGGTCTGGCGTCGTGGCCTCTCAGTAACGTCCCCCGGGGACACATCCGAGCTCTGGCCGCGCGGAGCCACGGTTGGGTTACTCCCCCCTCGTCGGTCGCGACACACGGCCCCGTCTCGCAATCACGCTCTGTCGAAGATCGTGAAGTCAGCGCTGCGGTCTGCTGCAGAGGAGTATATTGTTGTGAGTTGGAATTTAATTTTGTATTCTATGTAAAACTAACGAATAAATTTTTAGGAATTTGATGCAATATACATATATCTATATTTTGCAATATGATAAACTAACGAATAAATTTTTAGGAATCTGATGCAATATACATATATCTATATTTTGCAATATGATATAGTCATTTGTTAAAATCAATGGTTCTTTTAAAAAATGTTCACTTTCGTTCCTTTGCAAAATGAAAGTAACCTTCACATTATTTTATAATATTAAATTCAAACTCAAAATATTTTTATTCATGTTTATTTGTGTTATGATGTCATTTTTTCAAAACTACCTATACTATAATATTAGTGAGGATGTAAAGGATATTCACGAGGATGATCAGGATATTGTCGAGGATGCTAAGTCTATTCAAACGTACAGCTAGTCTATTATACTTATTATATATACATGAGGATGATCAGGATATTATTAGACGAGGATGTGATATTCAAACCCACAGCTGGTATGCCGCAAACGCGACGTGCTAGCCAGCGCCGCGGCGATAGCCCGCTCGGTGCCGCACTACACAGCGCGCTCGCCGACCGCCCCGCTCGCGCCGGCCGCTAGCCCGCCGCCCGCCAGCCGCGCACTCACCGTCGAGATATGCGTCGCCGGGGATGGTGAGTGGGGATGGGGATGGGGATTGGGGATGCTGTACACACGTAATGGGGATGAGAGATGTGACCTTTCCAACAAAAAAAAATAGTCCAAATCGGTTCATAAATAACGAAGATATGCGCTAATTTGTATGCGTTCGAATTGAAAAACTTTCCCCATTTTTAAGTGACAAAATTATATTACGCGTTGTGGTAACTATAATATAACATTCACAACAATAATTTAACGACAGAAACGTAAAATAATGCCTCATTCCTTCTTATAAGATCCATTGCACAAATTGTTATCAATAAAATCTCTTCCTTCGTTAATTGTAAACAACCATTAAAAAACCTTGAATTAAAATATCATTTATAGGAAATATTGAACCAAAAAACATATTTTCACTTATAGAGGGTGATTCAGAAGACGAAGGCGTCGGTCCGACTGAATCAGCTTTGACAGATGGTACTCTATCCAATGAGGAACTCAGCACTATACAGGATGTAGCGGATGCTGTGAGATTGGCCGCTAAGATAACAGACACGCCCGCTAATATCATGGATGTGGACGCTTTTATTGAGGTCTGTGTGGTTATTGTGCAAAAATATGATATAAATTATAAATGGACATATTGGTAGATCACCATATAATTAATATATTATGAAGTAAATAAATAAACTACAGGCTAAATGAGTCACAATATTATAATAAGTTACGTATCATATAACTTGTAAATGTTTACCACGTATTTTCACTGTCATTTAGTAGTAAATTATACATTTTTATTTACAAGAATAGTACACGCTATACTTTGTACATTGCTATTTTATGAAATCCGCCAAAAAAAAAATCCATTATGATAATTAAAATTATTTCCGCCTGTCGTTCTCTGTTTCTCTTTTTATATCTACTTTTTTACCTATTATTTTGGTACACAATAAAGCATTTTTGTTTGTATGTTAATCATAGGAAGCATGCAAAGTAGCGAAGAGCCTTGACATCGCCGAACCGACGATCATCCGCGGTGAAGAACTCGCGGAACGAGGGATGGGCGGGATCTACGGCGTTGGGAAAGCCGCGGCCAAACCTCCCGCACTCGTGTCTCTTTCGTACATGGCGCCCGGGGCTACGGAGACCGTGGCGTGGGTCGGCAAGGGCATCGTGTACGACACCGGCGGCTTGAGCATTAAGGCAAGGGTGAGTGGGTGTGGGGATGACGAGGATGGATGGGGATGACGGGGATGGGAGGGAATTTTGTTGGGGATGAGGATGACTGGGCTATTGAGGGAAAGGAATGGGGATGAGAGGCATTTTCGTGTTTTGTTGTTTGGGGATGTGTTTTCTTTGTGTTTTTATTGTGTTTGTTGTGATAGCTTTAAATGTTCTATTCATTTAATTTTTAAACTGTTAAAATTCATTGTCACTTGTAAAATTGATTTTTGAAATTATCTCTTGATTAAACACTGCTCTAAAAATTTGTTGTAATTTATACAAATGAAATTTAAAGGAGAAAATAATTTATTTATTTATTTATTTATATTTTAGGAGAATCTACAGCTGTATTCTTAAAAAGTAGTCACATAATATAATAATCACAATAAGCCATTTACAGATTCTCACGACTAGAATAACACAAATATGTAACAGATTCAAATGTAAGCGATTACGCACACGAATCAAGTGCTTTCGAAATTACTAATACTATTGTAACACTAAATTAAATTACATATTAACTCGACCACCAAACTGACGAAAGAACTCATTTGCTAACTGACGCTTAATTGAGTAAGGACTGCTGCAGAATAAGTCAAAATCGAACTGTTTTGATAGCTTGTTAAAGTTATTGCTTACGCGCAGAATAAACGAGTTTTGACGATAGTTAGTACTGACTGCGGATAATATCATAATAATACATATTATTATGTACGTCATATCGCAGACCTCACAATTTTAATTCTGATTTAACTATTTTTTTTCGCCAAAAATAATACTAAACACGTATTTTCCACAACAGACGTCGATGGTCGGCATGAAGGGCGACTGCGGCGGTGCGGCCGCTGTGCTCGCCGCGTTCTACACGCTCGTGCGTGCGGGGCCTAACGTCAACGTGCACGCCGTACTGTGCCTGGCAGAGAACGCTGTCGGCCCGCTGGCTACCAGGTTTATATGAGAAGAATTTATACTATAATATTATCATAAAGATGAAGAGTTTGTTTGTTTGAACGCGCTAATCTCAGAAACTACATACTGGTCAGATTTGAAAAATTCTTTCAGTGTTAGATGAGATATATCATCACGCTAAGACCAACAGGACAGCTAGTATATATTTATATATGACGGAAGAAAGGGCCCGAAGGCCATTTTTAAAAGAGTGACGTCAGCAATTCTGACGTCACCATCATCAGGGCAGGCGCTCATACTCGAAGTAGAACGCCTGTAGGTATTTTTACTGCCCTTTTATTCCACGTCGTAATTACAGAGAGAGCTCCGAACGCTCCAACGGCCGGCGCGTGAATGTGCTCTGTGCCGTCGGACGCTCGTATTTAAATTAAACCATGACTCACAAGAATTAGTTTGAGAGTGTTGCCACTCTAATTTTTGCAATGAATTTTTATCATTTTTAACAAACATTAATTATTTCGTTAATTTAACCACTTATTTAAAAAGATTTAAGTAAACTTTAGCTAGTTATAATTATTTAGTAGTTTGACGGTAGTCGTTTATTGTCGTTGCGCCGACACGGCCATACTGACAGGCGGTGCGCGCTCTGCACCAGCCTCGTTGTAAAAGTCTGTAACAATGTCAAGTTATAATCTTGGCATGTTTTTTGTCGGTTCTCGGAGAGTCTCGAAGGTTCTCGTAGATTTCTCGGAGGTTCTCGTAGATTTCTCGGAGGTTGGTTCTCATAGATTTCTCGGAGGGTCTCGTAGATTCTCGGAGGTTCTCGAAGGTTCTCGTAGATTCTCGGAGGTTCTCGAAGGTTCTCGTAGATTTTAACTGTTTTATTAAGAAATCAGTTTTTTGTACTCACATTATTTAATCTAAGAAGCTAATCATGTTCTGACATGAAATAATGACAACTATTCATCCACAAAATACTAAACCAAAGTTACGTCTAACACGGCCATATTGACAATCGTACGTCCTCGTACGCCTTTTCTCGTATTACAACACTACGGTAGTTCATCTCGGGATTTCAAAAACACACTGCCTCGGCCACACTGACCTTACATAACACTAAACACTCCACATGACAGAAGCAGTCCGTTCGCGTATCATGCGACCAACACCTACTCATTTGTGACATAGGCAGATTCTCGAAGGGTCTCGTAGATTTCTCGGAGGTTCTCGTAGATTTCTCGGAGGTTCTCGTAGATTTATGCTTATCACAAAGAGAGGCGCAGATAGCACGCACAATTCCTTCGATGAACCACACTCCCGTTACAATAATCCACGTAACAAACTTTTACTTTACACAACGCACGAGAAAAACACAAACGCCAGTATGCCGTTACAAAACTACGTAAACGTTTAAAATTTAAAAAGAGTGAGCTTGAATTCTATCCAACTTCTGATGACGGAAGAAAGGGCCCGAAGGCCATTTTTAAAAGAGTGACGTCAGCAATTCTGACGTCACCATCATCAGGGCAGGCGCTCATACTCGAAGTAGAACGCCTGTAGGTATTTTTACTGCCCTTTTATTCCACGTCGTAATTACAGAGAGAGCTCCGAACGCTCCAACGGCCGGCGCGTGAATGTGCTCTGTGCCGTCGGACGCTCGTATTTAAATTAAACCATGACTCACAAGAATTAGTTTGAGAGTGTTGCCACTCTAATTTTTGCAATGAATTTTTATCATTTTTAACAAACATTAATTATTTCGTTAATTTAACCACTTATTTAAAAAGATTTAAGTAAACTTTAGCTAGTTATAATTATTTAGTAGTTTGACGGTAGTCGTTTATTGTCGTTGCGCCGACACGGCCATACTGACAGGCGGTGCGCGCTCTGCACCAGCCTCGTTGTAAAAGTCTGTAACAATGTCAAGTTATAATCTTGGCATGTTTTTTGTCGGTTCTCGGAGAGTCTCGAAGGTTCTCGTAGATTTCTCGGAGGTTCTCGTAGATTTCTCGGAGGTTGGTTCTCATAGATTTCTCGGAGGGTCTCGTAGATTCTCGGAGGTTCTCGAAGGTTCTCGTAGATTCTCGGAGGTTCTCGAAGGTTCTCGTAGATTTTAACTGTTTTATTAAGAAATCAGTTTTTTGTACTCACATTATTTAATCTAAGAAGCTAATCATGTTCTGACATGAAATAATGACAACTATTCATCCACAAAATACTAAACCAAAGTTACGTCTAACACGGCCATATTGACAATCGTACGTCCTCGTACGCCTTTTCTCGTATTACAACACTACGGTAGTTCATCTCGGGATTTCAAAAACACACTGCCTCGGCCACACTGACCTTACATAACACTAAACACTCCACATGACAGAAGCAGTCCGTTCGCGTATCATGCGACCAACACCTACTCATTTGTGACATAGGCAGATTCTCGAAGGGTCTCGTAGATTTCTCGGAGGTTCTCGTAGATTTATGCTTATCACAAAGAGAGGCGCAGATAGCACGCACAATTCCTTCGATGAACCACACTCCCGTTACAATAATCCACGTAACAAACTTTTACTTTACACAACGCACGAGAAAAACACAAACGCCAGTATGCCGTTACAAAACTACGTAAACGTTTAAAATTTAAAAAGAGTGAGCTTGAATTCTATCCAACTTCTGATGACGGAAGAAAGGGCCCGAAGGCCATTTTTAAAAGAGTGACGTCAGCAATTCTGACGTCACCATCATCAGGGCAGGCGCTCATACTCGAAGTAGAACGCCTGTAGGTATTTTTACTGCCCTTTTATTCCACGTCGTAATTACAGAGAGAGCTCCGAACGCTCCAACGGCCGGCGCGTGAATGTGCTCTGTGCCGTCGGACGCTCGTATTTAAATTAAACCATGACTCACAAGAATTAGTTTGAGAGTGTTGCCACTCTAATTTTTGCAATGAATTTTTATCATTTTTAACAAACATTAATTATTTCGTTAATTTAACCACTTATTTAAAAGATTTAAGTAAACTTTAGCTAGTTATAATTCTGTGCCTCCAGTGAATAAGGGAGTAAGACGAGTTATTCCCTTTGGTTTTTATTGCACCATTGGATTCAGCTCGTCAAAATACACAACATATCAAAAGGTCATATCTCTAGCTGCATCCTAACCCATTTTTTCGAATGACCCAAACGGTATAAGTAGGGTGTGATTAACGGTATAAGTTACCTTATCCATCATTTTAGGCAATCGCAAAGGAACTATTCGTCTCGAGTCAAAATAACCCACGAACACAAGGACGTATGTGTAGTTATACTTTTTGAATAAAGACTTAATTCATTTTGTTCCATCCGTGCTAACATTATTTTAGTATAATCGCATTTGTGTCATTTTTCTAACATGAGCATAAAGGAACAACTCTTAGTGTCATTGGTTTAAGTGACGACATGAGACAGTTTCGCATTAATGCCGTGTTGCTATTGGTCTATTTGAATACTGCACGGAAACAACGGACAGTATTCCTTTTTGCATAATAATATTTTTCAATCGTTTTTTCAATAAATCTGCAACAATAAATTTTTATATTAAAAAAAAAGGTATTTATCAGTTAACTTGGGATAAATACTAATAATATTTCTATGGAAATTAACTATTTTTTGCAATAGATAAAAATACAGTTTTAATTAACACAATAAGTGCATATGATATTATACTCTTTGTTTATATAAATACAGAACAATAATTGAATCATCTAAAGCCAACAAAAATGTTATATTTTCTTCTTATAATTGGGTAAGTTTTATAAAAAAAAAATAACTAGTTTTTAATCTTTTTTTTTAATTTAATCTAACCAATAATACTATAATTATAGACGCATAGAAAAAAAATTATAACCAGTCTTGACAATTATGAATATTGTGTTCTCTCTCATATCGCGTTTTAGCCACTGTAATTTGCCTTTTTTATAGGAAAAAAATCCGCAATATCGATACTATTTTGGTCCTGCATTATCGTAAACATATTATGGATACTCTGGTACCATATATTTTGAAAAAATTGGGATATTGTCACGTAGTCTCTTCAAGTCGTAGGTATTTGCATCCAAGGCACCTTCAAATCTGTTAATTGCATCCAAGGCACCTTCAAATATGTGCTTAATTTTTTCATAAAATCTTTGCGGCTCATTGTTTTTTTCTTTATTTATCTATATTATTTTGATATTATAAGATATAGAAATTGTTAAAATTCCATATCATGCCGTAAAATATCGCCACTGACCACCTATAACTTTCCCTGTAAGATAACTGAACATACAGGAATATGGTTTTCGAGCTTCTCTTATCTCTTTATAGTGCTTGTATCCTCAATGTATAACCACCATGACATATTCGGTTTTTCTCCAGACAACATCTTCAGCCACCCAATCCTCTTGCTTGGAGACCAAATCCAGCGGAGGACAATAATCGTCATTTACTAAAATTGAAGGTTTTTCGTCCTAGTGTTAAAGTTTTCTGGATCCTATTTTATACTCAATATATAGTATATAATATGTAAAACGTGACTCGGAAAAAAAAATATTCAAATAAATCACAAGATATTTTTTTTAAACAATCGTAAAAGTTACGAAAAGCCCAATTATACGTCAAAATGACGTACAACATCCTCTTTACTATAAAATGGCGGAATTTACCGGGATGAGCCAACTATGTACTGCTAGGTCTCGACGGCTAATGAGTTGTTTCTGGATTTCGAAGCGATTCGATGGTAAATATAGAAAAGACAAAGTTATTTCGCCGTGGTGTACATTAAATTTACATAGATTGGACTTCTAGGGTTAAATGCATAAACACCTACATGTTGTTTTGTTTTTATTATATCTAGTAACGATAAAAAATCCGTTGATTTTATTCGTTTTTCAAACTACATGCATGGTTGTTCCACTAAAAGGCCTCAATTGAGTCATAAAGTACACAAATTTCAAGCATAATAAGTCGCATCATTTCTATAAAACCAAAACTGGCAATAATATAAGTCGTGTTATGCGACTATGAACATAGTGCATTAGGGCATAAGTCGTTATATTGCAAAGAGCAAAAAAAAAATTATGTGAATACATTGAGTTATTCCATGGAGTACTCGTTCATAAGGCCACAACTACAAAAAAACACGAAAAAAGTATATTTATGGGGTTGTTACAATATCTGTTCATATGTAAAACTAAAGTCTAACATCATATCTTACCCATACAAGCTTAAAAATTTGAAGTTATAAAGATTTAGTGTTGATATATAGTTTTTTGTCTCTCCTGAAAAGTGCTGTTTTTGAGTTATTCCCTTATTCACTGGAGGCACAGAATTATTTAGTAGTTTGACGGTAGTCGTTTATTGTCGTTGCGCCGACATATATATTCTTATACATATTAATTATTATGTATTAACTATAGCTAGATAGACGCATAATTAGGATAAAAAGTTGTCTGGAGCTAAAGTCTGCCTATGCGTATGTTAGGCACAATTTCCTAATGATGTTCTTTCTGTTTAAAAACGCCACTCGGACATTTTATGTTGATATTTTCATAAGTTTGATTGTTTTTGTGATTATAGTGCGTCCATGGTTATAAGTTACAATATCTCAACCAATATGAAACAATTACACAATGTTTTTAACGATGTGTTGACCAAAATTGTATCGATGGAATGCGGCCTTGTCAAAAGCGTTATCAAAATCTTAATTTTCTTATGCTGTAGAAACTAAATTAATAGAATAATATTGTTACAGACCTGACGACATACATAAGCTGTACTCTGGACGTACCGTTGAAATCAACAATACAGATGCTGAAGGTAATTTTAATTGTTATTTAATTTTGAAGGGAAACTTCATTATCGTCATGACAATACCCTCACGTCGTGGAGTAAGGCGACGATTTTGGTATCTTTGAATGTGAATGAAGTTTCACTTCTGACACGAGTGCTCGGCATATACGCTCTTTTTTTTATAAGCCAACGTATATTTTTTGTGTTCTTATAACATAAAAGCACTTTCAAAATCCTATTTTTTATATTTGCACAATATTTTATGTTGCTGTAGTTTGTAAAAATGCTAGCTAGTGTTGAAGACAAATTGTATTAAAACTACATGTACACGTAAACTACATGAAAATTATATTTTTTTTCCTTTCTAAAGGTCGTTTGGTGCTAAGCGACGGCGTGGTGTACGCCCGTCGGGATTTGAAGGCCGATACCATCGTAGATGTTGCCACACTCACTGGGGCACAGGTAAAAAAAAATAATTATTATTATATGAGCACGATTATTATATGAGCAGGAAAGAAGTGTGTATGTCTGTTTATGATTGGTTTTAAGTGAGAGAAACATTTGATATATTTAACTTATATTTTGTTTTTTAAATTGTTAGTCCTTTTGGGCGCAAGCTAACCCATTTCTACTAAGATACTTTATACAAGCGATGAGATTTCAATTATCTGTATTTATTATACTGGTTTTTTTTTAGATTAATTTTACTACTAAATGCAGATTAGACGAAGGTAAACCAAATATATTGTAAAAATGTGATATTTTAGCCTTTAACTAACAATTTTTTTTCTTTTCTCCCCCCAGGGCACAGCCACCGGGAAATACCACGCTGCCATCATCTCTAACAAGTCCAACTTAGAATCGGCGTGTGTATCAGCGGGTCTAGTATCAGGTGACCTGGCTCACGCTTTGCCCTTCGCTCCGGAACTGCACTTCACAGAGTTCTGCAGCCACGTGGCTGATATGAAGAACAGCGTCGCGGTAAAGTGACATTTTTGTGAAAAAAAATCCACTTTTTTTGTGGAAAAATTGAGATTTTGTGCGGAAAAATTGTGATTTTTTGCGATTTTTTTGTGAAATTCTGTGTAAAATGGACAAAATCGAGATTTTTTGGAAATTTTTATAGTGTAAAAGGTACAAAATGGAGGCTTTTTCATCAATACGGTGTAGATCGGTTATATAAAGAAACTGTATATCGGAATTATAATAAAGTAATATGGAACAAATCAAACTTAGCATTAAGCTAGGTCTGTTCCATATGATTGCCAAGTGTTTTAGGATTTCTCTTGAGAGAAATAACTTTTTTATTTATTTATTAATAATTATTTGCAGGACCGCAACAACGCTCAACCGTCTTGCGCTGGTTTGTTCATCTTGGCGCACCTCGGGTTCGACTGGACCGGCCGTTGGCTGCACGTCGATATGGCTGCGCCGGCGCATTGTGTATGTATTATTTTTTTACATTAATATTTGAAAGATTGAGAGATTTCATTTTTTTGCACACATATGATAAAAGAAGAAAATCCGGTCTTGAATTCTTCTGGGGTTTATTGAAAATTCTTCTGTGGTTTATTTTTCATGATTTATTAGCTGCATTTTTTCTGTTTTAAACTTTAACTTTTAAAAAATAACTGTTAATTAGGATTAATTTATTTTTCTCTGTAAATGACACTTCAAAATATAATTTTATTTTCAGGGCGAAAGAGCAACGGGCTACGGCGTGTGTCTCCTAACAGTGTTGTTTGGAAAGTACACTAATAGCAAACTGCTCAAGGCACTTTGCCCCATGCGTTAGTTATACGGGGCAATTGAGGCAGGGGAATTATCAAATATATTGAGAAAAAGATTATTAGGAAATAATAGTAAAATTAAGATTGGTATTGTTTTGCGAAATGAAACTAAATAATGTTATAAAAGTTATAACAAAAAATTATGACTTTTTCCCCTGGCAGTTGTGAAGTACAATATTATAATGCCTTAATAATACTAAAGATTAATTTTGCTTTTTATCAAATGTTCAAACAATTTATAGTTTTTGTATTCAATCTATCTAAATTCTAAACCTTTTCTTTTCTTTTAAAAATTAATGAAATATTCTGAAAAAAAAAACATTAAATTTAACATGAAATGATTTAATAACGAAAAATCGTTACATATTGTAAAAGAATAGAGATATTTTATATAAAAACTACAAAAAAAAATAATACTGATGTACATTTTTTATAACATGTCATCATAACACGAAATAAATAGATATAATAAATAAAACTATACAATAATTAGTTTAAGCATTTAATTGTAACATTTATCATGTATTTTTTCTTATTTTTTTTTCCTTTTTATGCACTTATTTTTGTAATGGTTCTTTTATTATTAAAACTAGCTTTTCTTTAAAGAAAGGAATATCAAATAAATGAAATGAGTACAAAATCTTATGATTTTATTCTACATATTTTAGTTATTTCATCTCTGACTAACACCTGTTAAAGTTATCCGCACGTTAAGCTTATGTTTCCAATTATGCTATCTGTCAGATATTAAAGTTTTCAAACACATTTGGTTAAAAAAATACTCTTAATCTATTGTTTTTTTAATGGAACCAAAAAATGCATTTAAATGAAAATTTATACAAAAGTTCGACTTTCACTTTGCTTTTATATATTTTTTTCTAATTTACTGCATTTTTATAAATTAGTTATGGATTTTCTGTCAATAATGTGTGCTATAAACGACCATATTTTAATTCTTTCAAGCTATCGAATGTTTTCATGTATTATTGTAATAAAAAGTCGTGTTTATACACATTTGTAATAACTAACGGATACCATAACTAACATACCTCATAAGTAACTTTAATAAAAGCAATAATTGTGAAATAGTTGGAATAGCTGTATTTTATATTTTAATAATAAACCATCGTAAAACACTAATTTTGTAGTACACTGTAATAACATAGATAGTACACCAATTTTGTAACAGAGCCATTATGTAGTTTTTTAAGCTGAATAAATCATTGGAAATGTTTATTGTGTTTTATTTAAACCCATCCCTTTCTTGGTCTCTCAATATGAGTATGTGTCAGTTTTTATTTAAACTAGATATAAACCTATTTAAAATTACTATCGAGTTTTTTATCGACTATTCTTGGTAGAAATTAAATTCTGAATATGTTAATTCACTTGTATCAAAAAAAAATGCAAATATAACATATGATGACTAATATACATCTTTAAAATAGCTATGGACCCTCCTACTATAGTACCTAATCTATTCTTTAAAAATTTATTTTTTTATATTATATCTAAAAGAGGAAACTGAACTGCATACATTTGTGCATATATTCAAAAGATAAAATAAATTATTTATCACAGGTTCGAAAAGCGACTCCTACAGAGAACTTGAAAGAAACACTAAAGTTGATCCTTAAAATATGTATTGTGCTGTGACAGAATAGCCGGGAGCGGTTGAAATTCTTAAATAGATCTCATACTTACATAGAGTCAGTTTTATATCACAAAAATATGGTTTCGAAACCTGCTCATTTATCCCACTGAAAAAACCTACATGCTCAATGCTTATAATTATTATGTTTAAAAAAGTAGCGAGGTATATCTTAAAATTTATTATATCGATGAGATAAAAGGGGTGAGATGCCATAGTTATCATACTGCCTATGCAACTGAATCGACCTTACTCCGTTGGGTAATGGGTTCCTTCACCATTTATTTTGTAATTTATTCACATTTAGGAACACAAGTAGCTGTTCTTGTATTTTAGAGCCACCCGCGGCTTAATTTGCGTGGCCTATAATTTTTTTTTACTATTTGGAATTTCAAAGCTGAGTAGGCATTTATTACGGTTAAAATCTAAAATCGGCCCAATTGTTTTAACGTGATTTACGCAAATATAGAAAGAGACAATTTGTGGTGGTATGGATTTTTGCAGGCACTTAATGCAATTACTACCTCCGGGCTCCGTATAATATAGTTTTCGTTTTTCATATAAAAACTGTACGTTATATTTTTTGAAAGAGCCTGGTGGTGCCATTGAGTACCTACAAAATAATTATCAAAGGTAAGGTAGATAGGGTGGGAAAATGAAACAAGAAATTCATTTGGTTACTTTTATTTACCAGTCAGTATTAAAATTGGATATGCAATCCATGCGTATAATATAAAAGCGATCATTCCTGAGTCTTGTACACAATACGATCTAAAATTTTGACTTGGTCATTTAAATACAAAAGATAAATGCACTTATGCCTTACACATGGCAACATTATAAGTTTTTGGCAATTTCATACACGCGGTAAATTGCACGTTTTGTTAAAAACTAAAATCATTATTTTAAAATCGATCAATATATATAAATAAAAAATAATCATCCAATTTTAAGAAAATAATCTAGTCTTCGACATGATAAAAATAAATTATTGATGTTACAGTTTTAAACTATGAATCGTAGAAATATAAACATTTTTAATTAAAATTTTGTGTCACCTAGTCTAAGTCTAGATTTAAATTAGTAGAAAATATTGTAAAAAGTCTACGAGCAATTTTTTAGCTTTTTAAATAATACCACAACCTTAATTTACGCAAGGTCGTTTCTAACAATACTGTAAAGTACAAAAAGTGTGTATATTATTCAAATAAAATTCAGTCATGCGATTGTGGTAATGCCTAGGCGGATTCAGTTCATAAATCCCTGATTCCGGTGCCGTAATTTGCGCCTCCAGCCCTGTTCAAAGCGTCCTTAAATTGATCAATATCAATTTCAGACTGACTCTCCAACTGTAATTCCACAGCAAAGTTCTGAAATAAGAAAAATACAATTTTAATGAAACATTCAAATAAATAGTATAATTATTATTATTGTAGTAGAAGAGCCGCACTTTAAAACTCTATTATCTATGCTCGGCATGTGACAGTCTCTCTCACGCTTTGGCGGGAAGTACAATGTCAAATTAAACTGACATCTGTCTATCGTGTGTTTATTTATTGCTCGCGTGTTTGTGTTCGAGTGAGTTTTTATCGCAAAAAATCATAAAATGCAAGATATATTCAATAAAGTGCCATGCAGAGAAAGTCAGATAAATGGTTTGATTGATCTACTTGGTGATAGCGATGAACCGTTGCCGCCTTGTATATTTCTAAGTGGAAGTATGGCTACTGGTAAAACTTTATGCGTAAACAAAGTATTAGAGTATTTAAATTATAAACATGTAATAATTGATTGTATAGAATGCTACACCTCTAAAATAATGTTCGAGGAAATAATAAACGAACTTCAAGAATCTGATGCCGATACAAAATGCGACTCATTGTCAGATCTCATAAATAACTTAAATAATTTATACCCAAAAATAAAATATGAGCCAGTTATATTGGTATTCGATAGAGCAGAGAGATTAAGGAACATGGACCACAGCATAATGTGTACATTTCTTAGATTAAAAGAATTGTGCAAGTTAAATATATGCACAATATTTGTCACACAGCTGATATACGATAATTTCTATTTCAAAATGGGTGTACGAGATCCGATAAAATTGTATTTCCCGAATTATAACAAAGAAGAATTATTCAAAATCATTTTCTTGCATCATAAGTCATTTGTGCGACACTTGAAGAGTAACTATGAAATAGACAGTGATATCGAAGAAGAACTTGAGAAGCCAGAATTGTTTGCAAACTTTCTTAACGCATTCTTGAGCGTGTTCTACCGACCGTGTCGTGATTTGATCGAACTGCAGCACATGGCGAGAGTGAATTTCGTTAAATACTGCGAACCAATTATAAAAAATGAAATCAGTGCAAGCGACTTGTCCAAGCTCTGGCGCCACATTGCTCCAATACTCAAAACAAGCCTTGAACTGCTATATTTGAGAATAAGCACTCAAAAACTGGCTATCCCTTCCCCAGGTAAAGAGAACAACAATTGTATGGATATAAACAACTACCAATTTGAGAATACATTAAAAGAAGAACTCATGTCGACAAAGACATTTGCACAAAGTTTTGAGCTACCATACTATGCTAAATACCTCCTGATTGCAGCATATCTGGCTAGCTATAACCCTCCAAAGGAGGACAAGCGCTTGTTCATGAAAAATCATGGAAAACAGAGAAAGAGATTACAACAAGTGAGAGCGAAAGCAAAAATTACTGAAAAACTAAATACACAGCTTGGTCCCAAAGTATTCACCCTAGATAGGCTTTTGGCAATATTCTATGCAATACTTGAAGAAAAAATTGGTCTAACAAGTAACTTATTAGCACAGATCGCTACTCTGGTTGAACTAAAACTTATTGCTGGCAATAAGGAAATAGATTTAGACTCCTCAAAGTATAAATGCATTGTTGGCTACGATTTTATATCTGCCGTTGCACAAACTGTTGGCTTTAATGTTAGAAAGTATTTGTACGACTTTATTTAATACTTTATAACTGGAAATAAAATATTACAATCATTTAGTTGTTTTATTATGTCTGATGGATAGTTTCACACATAAAGACCTTACTTCATAGGATCATTTCTATAGTAAGCTCTTCACGAGAACTCTTCACACATTTTAATTAGTCTAGTTTAGATGTATATTGGTCACACAAATAAAAAAATTATTTCGGTGTTAGATAGCCCATTTATTGAGGAAGGCTATATGCTATATATCATCACGCTAAGACCAAAAGGAGCGGAGCAATGCGGGTGAAACCGCAGAGCACAGCTAGTTTGTTGTACCTATATTACTATACTTAATAGGTATTAAAAATACATTTTGATTCATTCTTCCAGTTATGTTATTGATGGAAAATTTCTATAAAGGCAAAGATAGTTTTCAGATTAAATGAAACTGATTAATTGTGGCCTGATAGATAATGTTTATTGCAGAAAAGTGCTTTTAAAGGATTAAGATAATATTTACTCATATTGATAAACCTTTTCATGAAATAATATTTTATCATAAGTGCTGTATACTGAGAATTTTTATAATCATTTCTGTTTTTTCTATGGTTTGATTTAAGATTACATTAAATTGATATCCATCTTTAACCGACTTCAAAAAAAGTATTATGTATGTAGGTACACCGGTTACGCCGGTTTCTAAACCGATTTACGTGATTGTTATTTTTCGCCATTCGCCAAATCATGCTGATTCATACTGCAGACAAATTGTATGAATTCGCTGTTTACAAAGGCCCAAAATTATCTTATTGGAAATTGTATAGCATGTCTGTAGGTACAGAAAATTTGTAATATGTAATAATATTTCCTGAACGCAGCGCACGGCTGTAACTAATTTAATAATGTGACTCATTGGAGTTGTTAATTTTAATGATGTAAGTATGTAGGTAAATAAATAATACTTAAGTTATAAGTTTTCTTTCTTGGCATGAACCACCCCAATACCTAAATTAAATAAAGAGGTTGAAATGATAGTTCTTCAAAATTAAAAAGACAATATTATTAGTAAGTTAGGTAGGTACTACATACTAATTATATTAAAAGTAAATGGATGTAGCTAATATCTTATTAAATCTCCGGGAGTGCACGTCTAAATGTGGCTAAATAGCAACATTTTACTTCCACAGATATTGTACCGTGATTGCGAACAAGACGCTTATAATAATCTATATTTTATACGCAGTGGAGCAGTGGTGGCTCAGTGGTGAGACCTCGGACTTCGAATCGATAAGTCCGGGGTTCGAGTCTCAAGACCAGACGAGCGCGCAGGAAATAAATTGATTTTTCAATTTATCTGCGCATGTTGTAACATCACCACTGCTCGAACGGTCAAGGAAAACATCGCGAGGAAACCGACATGTCGAAGAATTAAAAAGTTCGACGACATGACGTTGTCATCCGCCAACACGCACTTGGCCAGCGTGGTGGATTATGGCCTGTACCCTCATAGGAGGCCCGTGTCCCAGCAGTGGGAACGTATATATGGGCTGATGATGATTTATTTATTTATTTGATGATGATGATGATATTCTATACAGTTTGTCAAATTAATTATAATTTGACAAACTGTATAGAATATGTGTTTCACAATAAGTGGTTCAGGCTCTAAACATAAAAATACATCTATACATATAATAAATCTGTAGAAGGGTCAATTCTGTACATTGAAAATATTGAAAAAATAAATACGAGGGGGTGTTACTGAATCGATACCAAACCTAAATTTGTGATTAAAAAAATTTTTGTCTGTCTGTCTGTCTGTCTGTATGTGAAGGCATCACGTGAAAACTACCGGTTCGATTTCGATGAAACTTGGTATAATTAATGATAAATATAATTAATACCTTATTATCCTGGGCGTAAAATAGGATAATTTTTATCCTGGAAAAATACGTAGAAAAAAAATAATCTTAATTTTTCAGTTTTATCCATAGACGTTGTTCTGTAGAACCGCGAACACACGTTGCGTATTATTATAGACCTAGCCGTATTTGGGTCCAATAGATATTTATAAGATGTCATTGTCAGAGTTACTCAAAATGGAGAAATAAACCATCCACGCGAAGACCGACATCCGCGCGGACGGAGTCGCGGGCGGAAGCTAGTATATACATAAATAGCTGCTATAAAGTTATAACACTATTTGGCTTCCCGGTAATCGGATAGAAATCCATGTAATACCACAGATATTAAATAGTTGTCTACGTAAGTGATACGTCATGGATACGTCAAATGTTTATAGACCATAGATAAATAAATAAAATACTTATTGAAGTCCCGTGTTCCCTTATAGTGGGGTATATGGGGCAGATGCACTATACAAATTCTGTGTCCTAAGATACCGAATTTTAAGCTATTGCATAGCTTCTATCGCGGGCCTTGAGCGCGGGGACCGAATCGAGAAATTCCGTAACGAAAAAACCTCACGCTCCCCACTCCGACGGGCAGAGGTGTGGCTTGAAGGCATAGCATGCAATAGCTTTACCGCGGCAGTCCCCGAGTGCTACACGTCGTTTTTTTTTCGTCTCCACCGGGAATCGAAACCTGGATCCCTCGGTTTTACGCTCATGCGTCAGCCACTGTACCATGGAGGCTGAAAAAAATACTTACAGATATAATATCTTTGATGATCGCTTTATCTGTGGACATCTTGGCGCGGTTGATGACGGACACGTTGGGGCCCACCCACGTCATGAACATGAACTTTTTGCGTTTCGACATCTCGTCTCCCATTTGCAGCCTGTGGAATAAAACTTGCTAAAAAAATGGTGTGGAACTATTATAGTAATAAGAGAGCTGTTTATTATGTGAAGATATAAAAATATTTTAACTGATCTGTTATAATTAAATAACATAATAAAATTGTATACTACACGCTTCTACTAGTTATGTTAGGTAAATATATTGAAGACAATCTTAAGGAAATCAAACGATTATATGGCATATTCCTTCGAATTAGCAGTAGCTTACATTTTATAACAAATCGTAAATTACGTACGCACTCACCAAATAAACAATTCAAATATTTACATTACAATTTTATAAACAATTTCTAAATGCCCTTACCTCAGATACCCAAAAGCCCGCTCGTCATCAGAGAACTGAGTCCTAAACTCCGTGAAGTCGCTCCCTCGCGCTGAGCAGACTATCCTGGCGCCTTCGAATTTGAAAACCGCCCTGCAAATAAAACATTTCAATTATTTATGAACAAACATTTACTAAGGGTTGATTTTATTTTTAAAATAGATGCCAGATTGAGTATCCAAAGAAAACAATTATGCTCCCAGTATTTATAATTATAAGGAACTTTAAATTTGTGCGATCTATTTTTGAGTAACCTTCTTCTTCAAGCATACGAAAAAATACTTAGTTTTCTTTTATTGTAAGATATAATCGGAATATTCTAAAATGCATCCGAAAGTATCTGGTCAAAAAATAAATTTGAAAAAATAGATTATCATTTTTTATATCTCTTTGGACTTTGAGTCTTTGACGCTACCAAACTTTGGGAGGTAATCCCCAAGTCGACCTTAAAATCAACCTTATACATAATCCATTTTGTAGTTGCCAAGTTTAAACAAATAGTACTTGTTGTCCGTTAACAAATACGCACGATTAGGAGCCGGGAATGCGCTAAACGTTCATTCGCTCATTAATTTTCATTCAATGCTGTGTTTATATTGTAATTGACGTCCGATACTTGAGTGAGTTAACTCTTGTTACTGTGTCGACCGTTTATTGGAAAATGCTCGGTTTATCAGATAGTTTTATAAAAAATAAGATGTTTCATTGTATCTATGGAAACTAATCTATACTTACTAATATTATTAACCTGAAGAGTTTGTTTGTTTGAACACGCTAATCTCAGGAACTACTGGTCAGATTTAAAAAATTCTTTCGGTGTTAGATAGCCCATTTATCTAGTAAGGCTATTATAGGCTACATATCATTACGCTAAAATCAACAGGAGCGGAGCCACGCGGGTGAAACCGCGAAGCGCAGCTTGTAATATTATAAAACTAAAGTGTTAGTTTAAACGTGCTAATCTCAGGATGTACTAGACCGTATTCAATAAATGTTTCACAGACCACAGTTGGATATTAGTGACCCTTATTTGTAAAGACCATGGCACTATGCAGGTGTCCTACCTTCCGTGTACTATGCTCAATGGAACTTATAGATTTTCATAGGCTGATTTCTCCTCTAAATTGGGTAAGAGCTAGCGCGCAAGAGCAACTTTTGTCTCCGCAACTATTTTGTCTCTCCCATCAACTCTACGGGCTAGTAAGAAAGTGCGCGCACGTAGCGACGCAACTTCCTCTTCCTATAGAGTTGATGGGAGAGACAAAATAGTTGCGGAGACAAAAGTTGCTCTAGCGCGCCAGCTCTAAATCTTACCATTCGGTGGGAGTAGCATCAGATCTGACGTCTTCATATGCTGAACGTATCGTGTCTCTGTCTATACCGGTGGTCATGGCTACCTGAAAAAAAAAGAAACAATAAATAAACCGTTTAATGTTCAAGTGTTCAACATAGTTTTTAAATGAATTACATAGAGCTAAAAAAGAATTTATCGGCCGTGAATCGGCAATCTATTGCTCTGATGATTTGATTTCCTTGTCTATGGTTAAAAACTATTTTGACGCTGTAGGGACAGGAATACGAATGCTATTAAATTATGAATGCAACTTTTGAACAATATTTGCTGGAATCATGATTATATTATAATATTATGTGTGTCTTGTGGTAAAATACATATGTTACTGTATGTATAGACTGAAGTTTATAGAAAATCGTCATCTTGGACTATAAATCATAGTAAACTAATATTATAAAGCTGAAGAGTTTTATGTTTGTTTGTTTGAACGCGCTAATCTCAGGAACTACTGGTCCGATTTGAAAAATTATTTCGGTGTTAGTAGCCCATTTATTGAGGAAGGTTATAGGCTATATATGATCACGCTAAGACCAACAGGAGCGGAGCAATGCGGGTGAAACCGCGGGGAACAGCTAGTCATCAATATATAGAGTGTAACTGCTGCACATACAGAACATATTATATAAATGTACCAGTTACACTCTATATTCCAATGCACTTCTCAAATCTCAAAGCACCACTGAAAGTGTCATGATCACAAACAACGTGAAACATGGTTCTGATCGATTATGCTCCATTTACCAATCAAAAGCGGCTGTCATGTTCTAGAGTGGTGAAATCTGAAGATGCTCTGCTGTATAATGAATACGAATAGCTTCAGTCAATTATCCGATCTCACTTATCGACTAAACGACGTTTTGTTGGCGCCAACTTCGACTGAATTCGTACCGAGATTAGGATGTGAGAACGTACGTGTAAAGTGAGTTATAATTCGAATAGATTACAATTTTTTGCATAAATAATTATGATTGTCTATTTGTTCATAAGGACAGTTTTAATTATTACGACTTTACTTTTTCCTGGATAATTTTTTAGCGAAAGAAACAGCTTAAGCCTGGGTATGTTTCTAAAATGTAAAAGTCCTAAATACCCATATGAAGGTTAAGTATTTTAGCCTGTAGGCATTATATACATGATTTTATAAATACACCATGTAACACAGATGAAGCTGGGTGAACCCCTTGTATAATCCACACACTCCATATATAGAATGGTAGAAACAAGAATAGTTACCTACCAATACATGCCATCACGTACTTTCGTAAATATACCATTTATGGTTTCAAAGCATACAGTTTCAGTTTACGTAGAATAATAATAATAGTCAGTGCATTATTAAATAATACATACTTTAATAATGATCAAAGAATTATGTTATTAAATATAAGTAGGCTATGGGTATAGTGATCTTTCTAAGATTTTTGGGAACTTTTCGTTAATACCTATTATTCTTAGTTTTTATAAGTAGTTTGTGTGTCAATAAAACGCTGTTATATTAAAATTAAACACAAACATTAAATATTTATTAGTTAGAAGTTAAGTAGATTTATTTTTATCCACGCCTTTCTCTGAAGCTATTAATTGGCTTGTCACCACTATCTTTTAATTGGCTCTCATTTACACTAAAACTGTACTTGAAAGAATGTGACTTTCACTAAAGATAGCTGATAATAACAGGAGTAACTTATTCTACTTCATTTGAAAAAACAATTGAGGATTGTTAAAAAAAATACGCGGATGAAGATGTGGGTATCAACTAGTACAGATTACAGATACAGATTACAGATACATACATAAAATTAGCATAGAAATTTCATAAATAAGTAATTACAACAAATAAGAGATGACACGATAACCATATTAATACAAAACTTTAAAAATCACATTTTGAAGACATTATATTTTATAATTAAATCATATTTTGTTTTCATTAGAAAACAAATGATTTACGCAGCCTGTTTTAAATCTTTAAAATATTTTCTTTCAACGCGTAACTCGCGAAGTACAAACAAGAAAGTATTTAGTACCTTTGTAGTTTGTATAACAGTATTAAGCTTTAATTGTAATAATTAACAAGACGCCATTACGGTGCGCGCAGTGAGAGGTGATCCGAATATGTAGGGTTACCAGCCATATTTTTTTTCAATAATTCAGAATTTTTTTCCTTAAGAAAAAGTTAAACATCTTATTACTGCTGTTTTTTTATTATAATTAAAATGCCTTCACATGTTATTCATAAAAAAAGACTTCCATAGACAATAGACATACATTTTTATTTATAGTTTCTTTTAGCGCAAGGAAAAAATATTTTCCCAATAATGCATACGTTGCAGTTTTTTATCATAGTGCCTGTAGTTAGATGCACAAGATTAAACATGTACTTACTACAAGTATTTTACGTTACATTGTATTTTAAAATCTATTATAACTTGCCAATAAATTAAATTTAACTATAACATTCTTTCCTACTATTTAATGAAGGTAAATTATAACTCCATCTTATATTCTCCAGAAGTATGTATTATAAATGCCAAGGAAACGATGTATGAATGGATAAACATACTATTATGTTATTCTCAAAAAGAACATAATATTGTAATTAATAAAATTGAGCACAGATAGGTATAGATTATAATCTTGATTGGCATGACACATGCTTCTAATCCTAGTACCACGCGTACTTTAAATATAATTATGAAAACCATATGAATGTACCAAGTTAATGCTCATCAATATGTTTAAAACACATGACGTATCCATAAAATTTGTTTATGATCTAATCCTCTAATTCCCCAACGCGGCGGCCCGTGTAAAAATAATTTTTACGATGGCAACACGCATACACCGTGTCGTGGGTAATTTTTCCAAGTAAAAGCCGTCATATGTCTATTTAGTGAAATGCTACAAACGAGATTAGATATAATGTTTAATTTTATATTTCGTACTAATTACTAAAACACTCTTAACTTACTAATAGCGCAGATAATATAATACTATCTAATAGTATACCTATGTATGTAATTTAGATAATTTGGTTCTGAAATTGCGCATACCTATTCATCAAACTCAATCAACTGAAACCAACTTTAGTTAATCCCACTATAGGTAAAGAAAAGCGGGTCAGCATCCAGAACACATTTTCTAATACAATAGATAATTACTACCTTTCTACAAAATCTATACTAATATTATAAAGCTGAAGAGTTTGTTTGTTTGTTTGTTTGTTTGTTTGAACGCACTAATCTCGGGAACTACTGGTCCGATTTGAAAAATTCTTTCGGTGTTAGATAGCCCATTTATCGAGGAAGGTTATAGGCTATATTTCATCACGCTTCGGGCAACAGGAGTGGAGCCACGGGGGTGAAACCGCGCGGAGCAGCTAGTATATTATAAGTAGTTTTAATATCCGATATTGAAGTCAACTTGCCTTTACCTTGGAGGAGCAAGAAAAGCCGGAATGGCACGACTCAATATCCTGGACATCTTCGCTCTTAACAGACACATCTTCCTTTCCTTCCTTCACGATAGCATATAGCTCATCTACCCTGCTCTTTAGAACCTTTACATCATTCTTCATCTTCCGTCTATCTGTTACAGCATCTTCTAAGCCTACCAGCTTCTCAGAACACTGGGTTAATATCCGCCTCAACTCATCAACATTCCGAGACAGAACATCGAACTTATTTATTATACTGTTCTGGTTGTTTGTCAGTTTGTCTATATGATCCTGCAGGTTTCTGTAGCTGCCCTCCATGGGATCGGTCATAGTTTGAGTTTTATATTTTCTATTATTGCATTATTTATATAAATTGGAATAAATCGAAACTGCCGTGTCGATGTGACACGGACATTGTCATGTGGTTTCGTTTTTCGCTTTGATTATTTTTAGATTACCTCTTTGGTTATTTTATAAAAGTCGGAATTTTTTTAGAACGTCTTATTTTTTCTCTATAATAATTATAGCAAATACAATATTTTCATTATCCTCTACATTGCAGATTGTACATGGAGGCTAATAGAACTTCAATAATAGCCTTGACATTGGTCAAATGGACCAATTCAAAGGGCATAGAACCACTTCTATATGCTTCCTAATAATAATATTTATTGCATATTTTTTTATATTGAAGATCTTTTCTTCCAGTTTTATTCAAATTTAAAACTCGATTTAGTTGATACCAAGATTTTTAGTTTCAATTCATTAGCGCCCGAGCCCTGAGCTCTAATGACCATGATTCAAATGAATTTGTTTGTAATAAAAGTGAAGACAAATTACGCATAATGTTTTGACCATCTATATTCTGCTACAGATAAATCGTGACGTCATCTCTGTCCCTAATACAAGGCACAAACAAACAGGAAACTCGGAGTATTAACCCGAATTAAATATGACCGAATTATATTCTTGTTCATATACGCATCATTTGAAAAGGAAACGACTGGTTGTGATTCCATGTTATTTATCTAGATTGCAAGGAATTTTTGGGCGGGAATCCTTCTTAAGCTTAATGACCTTCTTGTCTGGTCATTTCTTTATTTATTTCTTCATTTTGGAAAATATATTTATTTAATCAGACTTCTCTTAGAAGATTCTTTGGACCGTCATATTTTAGGGAAATTAGGAATCATCGTCTCAGAAAGTCGAGTTATTTTTCAAAAAATAATTTACTATAATATGTATATGAAACTTTACAGAAATTCGAATCACGCGTGGTAGGGATAAGAAAAAGATGGCGCGTAACGGAAAAATGTCACGCGTAACGAAAAAATGTTACACTCAATTTTTTTCCAACTCCGATAAAGAGGTTTCACTTCAATAAATCCAATACATATTCACGAATGATATACCTAATAGGCTTTCTTAACATATTTGACAAGTAGGTAATTGTTTAAGTGAATATAAAATAGAGTAGAACACTTAGCTTTTAGCACCGTTGGTTACATTATATTAATCTAGATTCTAGGTATTGTATTACACTATCCATTTAATTATTTCTTATCTATTGCACATTTGACAGGGTTTATTTTAATGATAGAGGCTGATAGAGGCAGACATGATAGAGTCTAAGATTTTCAATTTTTTGTTCGCAAATAGAAACTTTGTGTATGTTATTAAGTTTTATATTTTAATGCATATTGACTTAAATACCTACATACAAATTATGGAATATGAAATATATAATATTTACGTAGAAAATGGTAGAAAGTTTCTCGTAATAAAATATTTATCGAATATCGGCCAGATTGATCTTAAAAAATTGATATTTTCAGACAATTATTTTTTAACTACATAGTTACTACAAATCAATAATTTTATATACCATCGGGTTTTACATTGTTTATGCAATTCTTACATGAAAAATAACATAATAATAACGGGCTTCATTACCTGTAATAAAAATACAATAATTATAATGTCTAGTAAAAACTTTCTCTCAGTAAAACTAAAACTACAATGTAAAACCCCTTTTTATAATGTATTCACGTCTTTATTTCAATTTAATTAGACTCGGTGGCAGTTCTAAGGAAGTACTTGAAGCGTAAAATTAATATTTTTCAACTGAATACACTTTCGCTGAAGTGAAAATGTTACATCATCCGAAAGCATCTTAAAATATGTAATTTTCTGTAGCTAACTTCGAAACATTATAGGTACTAGTTATGTAAATTATGAAACAGTTAGTTATTAGTTATTTTATTTCAGAAAAAAAATATTGTAAATTGAAAATAAGAGAATATTTATGATGTAGGTACCTATTAAGTGGATATTGCAATTTGTAACTTGAGGGAACTTTATTAACTTTTATTATTATAAAATAAGAATCAATGTTACGAAAATCCTTTACTGTTTTGAATTTAATAAAATTATAATTCGCAATGAAAGTGGGTAGTTAATAATTTGAACTAAAATTAAAATGGCTTTTTTTCAAATTACCTAACTTCGTCGTTCAACACAAAGTAGGTATTTTATAAAGACAACAAAATGATGCTTCTAAACAAGTTATTAAACATCAATAAAACTATAACAATTGAATAGTATATGTACATTAGATTAGTCACAATATATCAACAATTTATCAGGCTCTATAAACATCTATTGTTATCCTTTGAAAATCGTTAGTTTATGTCAATTATTGTTGTTCAAACAATTATTACAATGCTAAATGTTATTTATACAATGCTGATTAGTTCTGTGATATTTTAGATAATATTATAAATGCGAAAGTAACTCTGTCTGTCTGTCTGTTACTCAATCACGCCTAAACTATTGAACCAATTTGCATGAAATTTGGTATGGAGATATTTTTATACCATAAAGGACATAGGCTACCTTATATTGCGTATTATGTACAACGGGCGAAGCCGGGGCGGACCACTATAGTTGGAAAATAAATACTTAAAAAACTCGATAAAGGTGAACAGGTATTCCTATGAATTACCGTAGACGACTTCCAAACGATGTAGGTACCTACAATAAACGTATTGGAAGTTCGTTCTCTGTAAATTCTGGAATTATGGAATTTATAAAGTAATACCTATGTATCTACAGAGCATTTATGTTCTGAAGAAAACGTTAATATATTAAAGAAAATTGCATATTATAATTAACTTGGATATAAAAAAAATACGTTTGTTTAGATATTTAAGTACTAATCACAATAAACTTTTAACATTGAATTTAGCCTTAATTTTGGTATGCAAATAGATGGAATAACGTATTGAACGTTTTGATTTAGATAATATAGATTACCTACGTTGTTTACATTATCATAATTTTCACATAAATTTTGATACTTGAGGATAACGCATGTTGATTATATGTATTTTTGTATATTTATTGATATTTAATGGGTAACTAATATCATGTAAAGAATAAATACTACTTAAATTTATTTATGTAGATGTCCGTCATCCGCGGTCGTATGCAAAAAAAATTACCGACGGGGATGAAAGAATATTGAGCTTTCGCCCAACGTAAAATCAACGCGAACGCAGCTGGGGGCAAAATTAACAAAAATTGATGCCAGAATAACAGAATTAAGAAAAACTAACTACTTAGTTTACCATTTATCTGACTCCTGAACTTAATCTCAGCTATTTAAGTTCCCGCCACCCGCCATATTGAAGGATTGAAGGTCAACAGACGAGAAATTAAAAATAAATGTGACGCGCGCGAGTTGAACGAACGGGTATTTAGAGAATTTAGTTTTCACGTGGTGAAAGGATCGTGCGAACTCATCCTTAGTTTACAAAATTAAAAAGTGAGAATGCTAAATAAACAATGCTCTACACTGGCACAGTTGACAGATATGTACTACGTACATACAGTTAGGAAACTAAGCCCACCCCCATGAAATTATGACGTATAGCTATAGGGCTGTTACTTTTTGATATTTAACCGACTTGAAAAATAAAGGAGAAGGTTATCAATTCGGCCTGTATATTTCTGTTTGCTTTTTTTCACAGTTGATTTTGTGGTAATTTGGAGATTAAAACCCGTTAAAATACAAAAATGGTGTAGCCTAAATATGAATTTACAAGAAGAAACAATCCGAATTAATACAACTTGTAAAAGTAAATACGTTTTTATCAGTGCTATATTTCGAAATCTAGTTTTGTTATGGACGCCGAAGGCTATTTAATGTACCTAAATTATTTATAATGCTTGATATTTGTATTATACATATATTCAATAATTATTTTAAACCAGAATTTACAATACTTGTATGTAGGTATACCTACTAAATTATTTTTAAAACGATAAATTGAATTAAATTAAAAAACACAAAATATGCAAAAATAAATTAAAATTATTATTATACGAGCATAGAACCTCTACCTTTTTGTTTTAGGAAGAAAAAGAAAATAGTTTGACAGGCTTAGTGCTTGACAAAGTGGAGACGCCACGTATCGATAAAAATACAATAATTATAATATCTATCTTTTCTTCCCTAATATTTACGTAATTATGCACATAAATTTAAACAAGATTTTTTTAAGGTTTCCTTTTTTTTATATTTTCGTGCTCTTCTAGATTGCGTAAAAAATAGATGCGACCTTTAAACAGACTGGACTCCTAATAGTGACTATTTGTAGCTATCATTTTGGTAGAAAATATGTCAACTTAATTTAAAACTCATGCTGCCATATCTATAGAAATTAAAAAATAGTCTCTTTTTAACTTGTAGTCAGATACGTTTTTTACAAATATATTTATTGAAAGGGCTACAAACTGAAACAATCGATATTTATTTAATGTACATTGACATCACTTTAAACTTTTTTCCATACTATATTCAAAATCTATGGATGTATCACCCGCTACTATCGATCCCCCTCAATACCCTCGAAAACACGCTTGATGGGGGGGGGAGCCATTTCGAACATTTTGTATGAAGTTTCCTTACTGTATGTATCTGTATATTGTGACACTGGTCTCAATAGAACGAATTTTCTATGGCGCGGCGCGGCGTCATTTGAATTTAGAATGTCAAATAACATAATTTTTGGTGTTGTCATTTTTTTAAGAGAAGAATAATAAAGTAGGTACCAATACAGTGGATATTTGCATAGTTTCACATTTCTTTTCTCTTCTAACACGAACCGTAATATTTATTAGGTAATTACTTATACTTTTTATAACTAGGGTACTTGTAGGTATTAAAAACGTGGGTGAAATAAAAAGAGTTAACAAATTACTTACAGATTAACTAGAAACATAAGCACAGACTAATTAAATTAAAACCAATAGCGGTCTATAAATCATTGCCTTATCAAGATATAATGTCAGTGTATAGCAATATAGATCTTAATAGATCTACATTGTTTCCAGCACCAAATAAAGAAGTGGATGAAATACTGTGGCTAGTAAGAGATAACGCGTTTCACAAACTCAAACGCTAACTTAAACTTAATTTTAAATCAATAATTATAAATAAGAAATGCAAAAAAATAAAAATATGTGTACATGCCTGGCTGTGCTCTACGAAAAATAAGTTGAGAGTAAAGTAGGTACTAATAGCCCAGATAAGCTTTTACCTAATGAATCCTAAGGATTATTTTTATATAACTACGTCTTATTTTCTTCAAATAGATACTTTTCTTTACTAAATGAATTACGTAAATTAATAATGAAACAGATAAAATACTGATGAAATGAATTTAAATTTTCATCAAAATATTTTGATGATTGCAGAGATTTCAGGCGCAAAAAAAAATTAAAATTACGACGCAATCCGACCACTTGTATTGCAATGTGGAATGTTGACAAAAACTATTTAAAATATGCACCCCTTTAAATAGCACTCTTAAATATTAAGTTCTTGTACAGAGTGGATAATTGGAGTTATTATACGGGACATTTGTGAGGTAATATTTTCACAAAATGGCTTATTATGAGGGATATGGTTGACGATGTATTACACTTCCTGGCGTAAAAAAAAATTGTAAAATATACGAAAAATTTTACATTTTCAAATGTTGTACTAAACTTGAGGTGTGCGTCGTATTGGTATTCGTACGTAGGTATGTGTGAACCGGCATTAGGTTGGGTTTTAGGTTGCCTTCAGGCGCAGAATACGTCTGGTAGTCTGTAGCTAACGCTAATTTAGGGAACCTACGCATGTTGATAACAAACGCCAGAATTTGAGAATATTTTACGAATATTTTTAACAGACAAAATTGATTTCACAAAATAACATACACTATGGTTGTAATTATTTCGAAATTGGTTCGGAATAAAGGTACAGCTGAATAGGTAGGTAACAATGAATATTGTTTAACAATTATTATGGATTCGTTATTAATTAAAACACCGTTTAATATATTTTCATACGTAAAAAATATTATAGTTCCCATAATAGCTACATTTTACTATTAGCTTTATTGTTGTTTTGTTTCTATAGTAAAATAAAAGTAGGTAGGGTAATTAATTAGGTTAAAAGAAAAGTGTTATAAAATGGATGAATCATGGGAATTCCATATAAAATGTTGACTATTTGTTAATACTCATTACCTAGTCATTACTGATTATCTTTAAATTAGTATTATAGAGATTGAATCATACTTATTTATTTTTATCTTATCGATCGAAATGTTGATACAAGAAAATATTACGTGCGATTTCCAATGTAGGTAGTTATGTATTGTGAAACTATCACTAATAATAATTAATTTTAAATTTTTTTTTTTTTTTAATAACAGTAAAGTGCATATTTTTAGATTCGTAAGAGTAATGTACTAAACAACTTTGTCATTTCTACAAGAAATGAGACTCCATTTATCCAATAAAAAAAATCCTCAAATATTTAACAATAACCAGAGATCCAAATTTGGAATATAAAAGCATTCTTGTATAGAAGGAAGTGCTCTCACATGTGGATCACAAGGAAATCTTTGTTCGGTGAGATGACCCAGATTTTTGTGGGAACAGGGATTTTTAAGTGCTCGCTTTTTTAGATATTTGGATGGAACCGGAAAGTATCTTTTTAGTAGTAGTAGTAATTTCTCATTACAGTTCATATTTATTTTTATTATTTTTTTGTATTTTCGTCAATTCAGATTATATTTTCGTAAACTATTTGAATATCCCTAAAACAAGGCCATCCTGACAGAACATGGGTTGCAGAAATGGTCATACAAAAATAATACGTTACTAACTAAGTTATTATAACGAAAGATGAAAAAAAAAATCGAACATGAACGTTGATTTGAAAAAATAACAACTCTTCAGTTCTCGTCTTCAAATGAAAAATATGCGCCCCCGAGTACATCGACCTTATTACTCACAAATCAATGGCCTTAGATAATTCATAAGTGTGTTGGTTAATTATTCAAGATTTAATATAATCTGTCACTTCAAATTATTCTATTGATATAAGGCGACGCTTCATTGTTTCTTTTTTACTGTGTTAAGGCGTAGGTAATTACAGTTACTCAGAATAATTGTTATTTTTGAAATAGGATGTAGATACCATAGATACGTAGTAATTGAAGTTTTGGTATATGAAAAAATTACCATCATTCTGTGTTTCTTTCCGAATATGTATTAATAAACTCAAACATTTATTTATGAACTTTCTGGCATATTTCCTAATTATAGGGCTATGAAAATCACTAAAAACTTGTTCCAAGTGAAACTGCAATCATTTTAAAAGAAGCTTAGAATACGTATATAAATCCAACGCCACGCAAGTACATAACGTATTAAATTTTCTTATAAAAATATAATGCAAAGATGAACCAACACCCAAGCTGCATTGTTTCAAGCAAGGTTTCAAGGAATTAAGTCCCCCTGACGTCAAATGACACGAGGGTCCTTCAGTGAAGAACCCGCGTCAAAGCTAAATGTCAAATTTGACAAACATCTTTTATCTGTGAAGGACTCTAGTCTGTATGCACTAGGACCTAGGTAATTGTTAGAAATGAGACCGCAGGATCTAGAAACAGTACGAACCTAAGAACTAAATAAACAATAAATGAAAATTTAGCCAAAAAATTACATGCCTACTTACCTATAGATATTTAATTCTAATATAACTAATCAATGATTCTATTTATATTATATTATTTTACCATATTATAAGTATATATTATGACTTTGCAACATAAATCAATATCAGAATCCGATATCAATTACTTATCGATAATGAAATATGCGAAGGAAATAAAATACATACCTGTGTCATGTGTATACAGATAAAGATCTATATATTTTTAGAAATTTTAATAACCATTAAAAGGACATCAGTTTTCCCACAAAACACGCGAACAATAAAAACTGTGAGAACAAGGCTATCCTTTGCTTTACGTTTTCATTCACAATTTTTATACCACCATTGAAATACTAGCATACATTTCGGAAACAAAACGAAAAAATCAGCTGAATCGCAAAAGCGCGGGAAATACACAGACTATAAAAAATCCATTGTCATAATTCTTGGAATGGAACATTTAAAAAAGTATCTTCGTTCAAAAACGGCCGCAGAATCGGAACATTTCTCGATTTGTCCATTGTATACAAATTATACGTAAAACAGACTATACTAAAAAAACAAATTGCATAGATTTTATGAAAAATGGATGTAAAATGCTGGCTAGTTAAGTTACGATTAATTTTAATTTCTAGTGTAATGTAAACTTCAAATTTTGCTACATCAATACTGTTGCATTTAATTTATTCGAGTACTGTTATGCTTTACTGTGCTTTCTCTAATGATAATATAAGCTTAATAGTTCCGACAAAAAATTATAAATATTTATACTGTTTTTTTTTCTTTGTTTTACTACCACCGAAATTAAAACTATATCAAAGCTAGAGTCATAATTTTCTAATAGAAAATACTCAGTGGAACTTCTTTTTTTATATCACAAAAGAACAAATCCAAGACAAAGTTATCACGTCATAAGAAAGTATTAGATATTCATACAAGGGGACAGTGAATAGCAGTGACTTGCAAAAGTAAATAAAGTACTTCCGTCTGACTCAAGCCATAAGGAGTAAAAATATATACTGGCCACAATCCAGATGTTTTCGAGGTCGACTTTTTGTTTCGTTTTATGCGAAAATAATTGAGATTTCGTATGAATTCGGCGGTATCCTTAACAAAAAAAGATTTTTACTTTTTTTGATAATTTGCAAGTCTGTTTCAAGTTCTACATACACAATTCAAATAAAGTTGATCAATTCCTGTTTTTATGAGTAAAGATATGTATAGTGTAAAAAATTAAAGCAAAGAAGTGTTGCAATTTTTTGTAAACATGATAAGAGCTTAATAAACATGTTTTTTTATACATAAATTGATTTTACTTATGTAATCTTATTATTCATTACCCTTGCAAATTTAAAAGGCCAACTGTTACCAACTGCAAATATAAAAGTCTGTATTGAATTTGATATGTTTGTTGCTCTGACATGCAAAAATTAATGAACCTAATTAGCTACAACTAGAATACCCATAGATTACCACCTAGGATAATATAAAAATGCATTTTATCAATCCAGATACCACGCGAAGCCGCAGGCTCTACCTAGTACATAGCCCTTAGCAACAAAATTAAAAAATGTCCCTTTCAAAAGAAGAGCGGCCTTCATTATCCCAAATAGGAACTTTTAATAAAGTCTTATTGTCCAATACTTCACAAAAACCAGTATATCTTGACCCGCTTCCAGATCCCAATACGGTCATTTGGAAGGTCATGCTTACGTAACAGCGGTATATAACTCAAGATTGCAATTTATAATCGCTTTAATTTTATAAATTAAGTGCCACTTGGCTATAAAAGTATTCGCGAATTATATTTAAAAGTTAAATATTTCGATTTATAAGTTTTTGAACGAATGAATGGATGTCATAAATCCTTTGGGATCTTGTTTGGGATAGTAAAAGCCTGAGTTTTTTTATTTTATTGTGTCAATGTTTTGCTATCTATTTAGGAAATAAACTTCATTTCTATTTAAATTTTCGTTAACAAAACAGTACTTAGTAAGCTTTTAACAAAAAATAACTAGTAAGATCTAAGTTGAACTTCTATGTATGGACTAGTGATGGACTATATGATATATAGGTATAACTTTATAAATAACTAGCTGCTCCGCGCGGTTTCACCCCCGTGGCTAAACTCCTGTTGGTCGTAGCGTGATTATATATAGCCTATAACCTTCCTCGATAAATGGGCTATCTAACACCGAAAGAATTTTTGAAATCGGTCCAGTAGTTCCCGAAATTAGCGCATTCAAACAAACAAACAAACTCTTCAGCTTTATAATATTAGTATAGACATACTGTATAATGAATCAATAAAAACGTCACGCCTAACGTAAATTATAAATCAACAAATAATCCATACTAATATTATAAATGCGAAAGTAACTCTGTCTGTCTGTCTGTCTGTTACTCAATCACGCCTAAATTACTGAACCAATTTGCATGAAATTTGGTATGGAGATATTTTGATACCCGAGAAAGGACATAGGCTACTTTTTATTGCGAAATATGTACCACGGGCGAAGCCGGGGCGGACCGCTAGTAATTAATAATTAAGTATGTACACAAAATTAAAATTTTTATCAGTTCGTATAATTTATCGATCCTAAATACATTAACATTTAAACAGGAATAATCGAAGTTAGTCAGGTAGTTTTTATAATAAATGGAGGTGATCTTTGAATAGGCACAACAAATTTAACATACGGCACGGTCATTGACCCCCGAATCATTTGAATCTTCATCTCTATGACCGTGTGTGAGGTTACTGATTTTTAAATGTCTATTTGATTATCCTATTTCTTACTAATAATGTTGGATGTTTTTATAGAAACGAATTTATAAGTAACATATATTCAGACGAAGTCAAGGAAGGCTCTAGTTTAAAGAAAGTAACGGTCATGTGTGATCTCGATCGCCTATTGTTTTCCCGCGCAATAATCTCAACGTCAGCTAGGTAACTGTTTAATTTGAATACTCGAATAGTTCCCAAGCTTTCGTTTTAAATTTAATAATGTTAATTCAGTAGCTTTTTACTTAAAAGATTATAGCAAAACTTTAATGAACTGCCGATTCTGGAAAATTATATTTTTTTTATTCTTTGGCGTAAAAGAACGCTATATTGTCACAAGCTAGGTAGGTATGTTGAATTTGTGTAATCTGTCATTTTTGTGAATGTGTAGTAAATTATACCTATATAATATCTGTGTATGTGTAACCGAAAGAAAGAAAGGATTTGTGTTTTTTAATAGAACGTAGGTAAGGATGTTTGATGGTAAAACACTGACAAATGCAGAGTCAAGGCAGCTTTGATTATTGTAAGGATCGCCTACATTTTTCCTGATAGCAAGATAATATTAATGGTTACGATTATGTAGCAACTAAGCTTCTTGGTAGCAACTAAAGAATACATGAACTGCCACATGTCATTCTATTACATACTCGGACGAGGCAACAACTAATAATCGATAACTTCACAATGCTGGTTATAACCTCTAGGTACGTTTGCAAAATATTACTGCTACTTCGTAGAAACACATGCGTTGTCTGGTAAAGAAAGCTGCACATTTTTAATTATTATTTATTCATAAAGTTATTTGTATAATTTATCTGTTATGTAGGTCCATAATGTCATTTCGAAATCCTGTAGAGTGTAGACTTTTTTTATACCAGCTGGTGAGTTTAAAATGGCGGGATGAGGCTAGTTTTTAAATATAATTATTTTATTACAGTTTTAATTAAACTTACCGAAAACTCGAGCTCACTGAGCTTCTTACTTTTAATTAGATCTTCTTAGTTACTTTCGTTATTTTTTTTTAAATTGAAATGACTTTTTTATAAAATATATTTTATACTAACTACGAGTGTGTTTTCTTCCACCTTTTTTTTGTACATGGAATGTGATTTTTTTTTCTTTTTTCTTGTGATTAGCGCAATTGTTAAGTTGCCTGTATATAAAATTCATTTTTTTTATTCTTAGAATAAGTATAAATGATTTATAAAATCAAGATATAAATTAACAAAGTGTAATTTCAAGCCGAGAGCCGGATGTGTTTATAAAACACAGCAATAAAATTGTGCGTTTCATTTAGTTAAATATTTTACGACTGCACGGCTCTGCAAGTATGTAAGAGTGGTTACTTTTTATTAGTTTTCTCCTATTATATGTTCTTCTAGAAAACGGTGAATTTATATCACACTTGCTAATAAATCGTAATATTAATAAATTTATTACAAACACAATACCTATTTCGTGTCGCACTCTACAACTAAAACTTGTCAAACCTTCATCTCTAAATGTATTTTTTTTATTATTTAAGCACCTAACTAGCTAAGTCAAATTTTTAATTTAAACAATTTAAAAATGTACATAAGCATTATAATAATCACATAACTAAATAGGACATTTTTCAATTAAAATTAATCTCATGTAAAACAACATCTTCAATTCAAAACAGCGCATCCATGCCTTTTACACCATAAAGAACAGTAGTAGACGGTTATCACATTAGCCTGGTATTGGGAGGCGTGCCATTGAATATATACCTACCGAAATGCACCCAGACAGACGTATAGAACACCACTTCACCCCCTTTACGTCTCAATAGCTACTAGGCGGGCATGTATGACTAAGCTTAAACGCATTTTACAAATTAACATGCGTGTTTTACGTGATTTATTGAATATTTTAGACTATATTCATTATAATAGAAAGTCAATAAATTATAAAATAGTAAAATTATATAAAAAAATTAATTAAAGACGCAGACACACGCTACAATATTTATTTTTTCTTAATTTTTTAATTAATACTAATTCAGCCAGGTACAAACAAATTTTAAAAAATATAACTTACTTTTTTAGGTCCGTTTTGGACGATGGTCTCGTATTCCAATCCTTCCACTGACATTTTTTAATTTTTTAAAACACCAAGGAGTTATCACTGTTTTAAGGCGCACGTAGCAATTGTATCGATTTGATTGTTAGCGTAAAAAATATTTTACGGCTGCGTCGCGTCGACGTTAGAACACTAAACGATTTGTTAAATCACTGTATCCATTAATTTCGATTCGTCGAATTGAACGCCAAATGACCGCGCCACCGACAGGCACGAATGCAACAACCGATGTGACGCCCACACACTACGTCTACACAGACTCCCTTCTCCAGTGAATGACTACACACTACACACGGCAAGTGCATGCATCAAATTCTACGAGCGGGCAAACCTGTTACCAGAAACAATCTTATCGAAATGATAAGTATTGAACATACGATTTTACATGAGTTACAGGAATACGTCGTTATTTTTATATTTTTTACACACTCTGTATTTTCAAACAAAGGTTAAACCCTTGTTAAACCACAGTTAAACTACCCTTACCTTTATTTTTTTTAATAATATACAGTACTTACATTTTTTTTCAAGAGAAATGTGAACATTTCTTGATATCAGTTGGGTATTTATTGATATCACTTTGCGTTTGAAAAACCATTGAGTTAGTAATTATTTTAAATTAAGCTTCCTGGATCAAGTTGTTCACTTCAAAAGATGCAGAAGAATGGAATTTTTCGTTCTTGCTTGATGATTACATTTATGGCTTAAAAAATTTCATTTAATAAATTTCATCAACATCAACAGGAATGGGTATTTAGGGCGGGAATTAAGCAGGTTGGTATAATGGTATTGAAGTTTCATGAAGTACATATTATTATAGTGTATTATAAACTATTTAATGAAATAGAGCTTTCTTCAAGGTGAAATATTAAACATCTTCATTAATAAAATGGTTTTGTATTTTTTTTACAAATTTTAGCATCCGTATGTATAATTTTGTTTTTAATTGAAAGGTGCGGCCCGTGCGGCTTAACTTATATCTTTTTTATGCAAATTAATACCTTCTTCTAATATTTTTCATAAATACTTAAAATTAAATAATGAATTAAATTATACTTTGAAGTAGGTAAATCATTTTTATTTTCATTTATATTAATAATTAAAAATAAAATCAATAATACCTATTGGTTATATAATTTTGCGTGTGGTAATGAGCATACTTATGGTATCTGACAGTGACAAGTGACAACTGACAAATGACAGAATCGTATCGGTAAGTGTGACGGCAAATTTGTAAATATAACTTATTAATAAATAATAAGAAAAAGCGTGGAAAAGCTTGTAAAGTACCTACCTAATTATATAAAGTATAAACTGCCTGATGATGATCTCCAGGCAATGCTAAGTAAATATATATCAAACATAACGCTCTGTGCCGGGTATTGAAGAAAGCGTAAACTTATAAAGGTTATCTTGTTCAAAATGTGTCAAGAATTGAAAATACTAAAACAAGGCGCGGAAGCGAAGTTGTATATTTGTAATTATTTAGGAAAACCTGCGTTAATAAAGGAGAGATTCAAGAAGAACTACAGGCATCCTGACCTAGATGAGACCATCACTAAAGAGAGAATAAAAAACGAAGCGAGATCCATCGTGCGTGCTAAAGCGGCTGGAGTTAAAACGCCAACTTTATACTTAGTCGATTTCGAACGACGAAGAATTTATATGCAGCATTTTGAAAATAGCATCACAGCAAAAGATTCGATCATACAAATAAAAAAATCGGGAACAGGCGATGTTGCCAGCCTCGATGCTCTTGCCCGAAAAATAGGTGAAACCGTTCGAAAACTGCATGATAACAATATTATTCATGGAGATTTGACCACTTCTAATATATTGCTTGTGGAAAAAAATCCCAGTGCAAGTGAATTAAATTGGCTTGATCATGATAATATTGAGTTAGTAATGATTGACTTTGGCTTATCTCATGTAGATTCTAGTGCAGAAGATAAAGGTGTGGACTTGTATGTACTAGAAAGAGCCTTAATTAGTACACACAATGATTGTCCTGATCTATTTTCAAAAATCTTTGATGCTTATAAAAGTTATAGTAAAAGTAATATTAAGGAAATTATAAGCAAGTTTGAAGAAGTAAGAGCCAGGGGAAGAAAGAGGACAATGGTTGGATAGTATATTGTTTTTGTATTAAAATATGTTTTATAATTTACAGTAATTTCATTTTATAACCATAAAAATCATTACCTTTTAAAGAAAGGTTACCAAGGAAACTATATTATAATATGGTCTTATTCATATAAATTATAAACAATGAATATGTGTACAATACATAAATTCTTATTGGATAATAATTTGTTATAATTATTATAACTGAGGCTCAAATGTTTTTACACGCTTTATATTAGCTTCACCTGTATGTTTGTATGTTTGTAACCGACTTCTTTGGGCGCGATTTTGACCCACTTTAAACGACCAGATTTCGTTCAAACTTTGTAGATTTATTGAGGACCGATGACAATACACTAATTTGATAAAATTTTCTATTTTTTAGTTCGGTTTTCTATAAAAAGCGTGTGTTTTAGTTTTTTTAAACTATTATTATTTTAATAACTGAAGTTTTACAATAAATAACAAACATAACATGCTTAGAATAAAATATTTTTTATTATAGATCTTTCAATATAAAAAGCTATAGCTAAACGTTTTACTCTTTTACTTAATTTCGTAGAAATAAGTATATTATTTGAGTATAGTTTACCGTGCATTTGTACGTGTATGGCACACGTTATTATCAAATTTTCACGTTATCCAATACAATCAATTTATTTAAAGGGGCCATCATCATATTATTATTTACTAGAGGTCCGCCCCGGCGTCGCCCGTGGTACACATTTCGCAATAAAAGGTAGCCTATATCCTTTCTCGGGTATCAAAATATCTCCATATCAAATTTCATGCAAATTGGTTCAGTAGTTTAGGCGTGATTGAGTAACAGACAGACAGACAGACAGAGTTACTTTCGGATTTATAATATTAGTATGGATTTGATATACAAATTACATTTTTTAAGACTTCATTTTTAGTTACTTATTAACTGGCAAGTTTATATTCGTAATGTCAAAAATTATTATAACCTCAAATTTTAATAATTCATGTCATAACCTGAGTGTTTGTTTATTTAGAGAATAGTGCAATTAATATAATAAGACACAATGAAGCAGCATTTACGCTGTTTATCAAAATCTCTTCTATATAATAAAAACTTGACGTCTCCTTTGTCTATAAGTAAGTAAAAATTCGAAACTTTCGATGAACAATTTTGTTTTGATAATTTGCACTTCATTTATTTTATTTATAGGATTATTAAGTACACAAGAAGCAGTTGAACGCCGTCACCACCTATTTGAACTAGAAAAGAAAAGACAGGTAGAAAATGTTGGGCGAATCGAGAAAATTGAAGTAAACTACAAGGGTATCCCTAAAGATTGTACACTGGTCATGAATAAAGATATGTCTACGCCGTATGACTGTGCTAGGCGTAAGTTTTTACCTATTTATTAAAAACATGCATATCATAAATATATTATAGTAGCTGTATTTGCGATTTCGATCTTCCGTGCGTAAATTCATATTTGTATTGTCATAGTGATAGTGAAGTGTAACTATATGTTGCACGCAGTTGAGACCGACGGCTTGAAGCCGCGACCGTGCGGTTAGCTATAAACATTCATTCACTGCCGTACACGGACTGCTCGAGTCACAACCGACTCCTCGAGCAGTCCGTGTACGTCGCTCAGCCGTTAACTGCTTGAGCAGTCCATGTTCGGCCGGGCTAATAAAACGTAAAATGCTTTCAGATCTAAGTCAATGGCATGCAGAGAGCAGTGCTCTGGCTCTGCTCGATGGTATGGTGTATTGGGACATGCATAAACCTCTTACAGAGAGTTGTACATTGGAAGTAAGTTATTTTATACATAACTAGCTGCTCCGCGCGGTTTCACCCCCGTGGCTCCAATCCTGTTGGTCGTAGCGCAATGATATATAGCCTATAACCTTCCTCGATTAATGCTAGGCTATCTAACACCGAGAATTTTTCAAATCGGACCAGTAGTTCCCGAGATTAGCGCATTCAAACAAACAAACTCTTCAGCTTTATAATATTAAGTATAGATGAATTATTAGGAATCGCTAGAATTATATTTCTATCTTAAGAATTTGTTTTGTTCTTTTTCAATGTTTATCATTAATTTGCTTTTATAAGTCTTGTTTCTTTTAAATTTTTTATACCTACATCAGCTGTTTTTGTTGTATATTTTTTTTCAGAAACGTTCGGTCATAAGCATTTGTTTAAAATACGAGACAATTTAAAAAAGGAATAATAGTGCTTGTTTGCATGCCTACCTCTTACTCTTTCATGAAAAATACAGAACTTTTCCATTCACCAATATTAATTCATATATTTTTATTATTTTCAGTTACAAAACTTCACAGTAGCGGAGCCACAGCAAGTGAACAAGGCATTCTGGAGGACATGCTCCATGGTGCTTGGCGTCTGTGCGATGAAAGCTTTCAAAGATAGCGTTCCTGTGAAATTGCATAGCTTTCCTGGTCCAGATGGTGAGTATTGGTTGTTGACTGTAGGTCTGCTTACCAACTAGGATTCAATTAATATTGCTAGAAAAATATGTGTTAAAAATCTTGAAGAAAGAGTTGTTTATAAACAAGTTACTGATTGATTTAGTATATTTTTTTAGAATGATACTTTTTTATGAGTGTTGAAACAGAACATTGAAATTATTGCAATGTATATTTTATTTGGCAAGTATTTTAATGTTTTTATTGCTATAGGATATATATTATTGCTTGAAAATCTAGTTGTTTATTGTACCTTAAACACTAAATAACTCTATTTCGTTTTCCAGTACGCAGCGGTTCATTCATATATGACATTGACTTACCAACTCTACCTGACTGGAAACCAACTCAACAAGAGTTGCACACACTCAGTGCGGAGTTCGTAATGTTAACTCGAGCTGGTCTGCCTGTCCAGAGGCTGGATGTGAGCGAGCAGCTTGCGCTAGAAATGTTTAAGGATGAGCACAAGGCTGGACAAATACCGAGCATTGCATCAGGCAATGGTAAGTAAGGTTACCTACCCATACAGTGCAGTGGTATAGTTATGGAAATGATAGAATAAACTGTGACAGCTTATATCCAATTGTCGCAAGAGGGTTACAGCTACCTGTTTGAATCAGCCGTTTTATTAATAGCCTAGGCAGTTTATTAAATAACACTGTTTAGTTAACTTTTATCAAATGATAAATAAATCTTTTTATTGCATTGTTTTGTAGAAATAAGGTCACCTTTTCTGTAATTATAGTTAATCTTTACTTTATTTATTTAAATTTTTATATAATTTCAAATAATCAATCAATCCCTTTCTCTTTATAATAATTACTAGCTGTTGCCCGCGACTTCGTCCGCGATTAGGTCGTTTTTCGTCATTCGTCGTTTAAAAAAAATACGTGACACTTTATTTTAAAATTTTCTTAATTACCTATTGTCTCTTATAAAATTTAACTACATTAAAATTGAACACTCTGATAAGAAAATCTTAAAATCTGAAGAAAACATGAATGTGGTTTAAATTCTACATTACTTAGTATCAATTTCAAAATTGTCTTTGTTATATGTGTTTATGTATTTTTTTAATGCAATAAAGTATAATAAATAAAAAAAATATATCAAATAATAATCTAAATTAAATGTAGATTAACAGTTTGAGCACACCATTATAGAATATGTACGTAAGTATTAAATTACGTTAGTTTACATAGTAACTTTACTAAAAACACGATGACTATCTTTCGCGCTCGATACCACAAACTAAGCATGTTTGTGGTACGTGGCCCGCGTCACTTGACCCCCCGCGAGTTCCCCTCCGTTGCTATGCGAAAATACATTCGTCGCCCTACTGTAGGAAAAATTGTAATACTGTGGCCTGGGCGTTATAACACGTCCAGGGAGTTCCTGAGTGCCGATATCACCATCTTGAGGAAAAGCTTCTAATGTCGATTTAAAACTGCATACATACGAATTAACCTGTTCTAAAATTGTGAAATGAGTTCAGTTTTAAATTTGAGAAATATTGATTTCTTGTATTCCACTATTCGTTGTAGTCGAATACAAAATATATTTAAACAAACTTAGGTTGGCCTTCAGGCAAAAGGGATCCTATCAAATGGTAAACTTGACCTTGTATCTTAAAAGTAAGCATGAACGGATCTTCTGATAATTATTGAGCACCAAAGGATCATTTGAAACGCACTACTATAAGAGCGAATATTGTCTAATAACAGTTTACATTGCACCACAGAATACATAATAGTAGCTAAACGCTAATTGCACAGTATGTTCCTCTAAAAGTAGTGATTTCAAAGGTTCCGGTGTATCTTCAAACGAAAGCCGACTCGCCTTACTACACTTTAAAGCATTACAAAAAGAACATACTACGTTAATATCGCCTATACAGAAGATGATCTGTAATCAATTGTGAGGTTATAAGCAAACCCACTTTTATATTTGTCAGACCACACCACCGAATTCGTAGATTGTTTACCTCAAGACATTAAGACTATGACGAAATCTGTCTGCAGTAAGACGGGCCTCTCGCTATTCGTACGTTTCCAGAGACCGAATAGTTTCAATTCTTAATCTTTCATTAAACAAACTTATTAATCGTTCTTGTCTCATATAATTGTAATATTCGCGTCCCTACTCTAGTCATTGCTTATGCTCATGTTCATCTTATTATGATGCACCCTATCATTTGTCAAACGGTCTTCATATTGAGTAAGTAAAGTTTTTAATTGTGAAAAAATGTATTATGATTTACACTACATATTAACACTCTTTTATCATTTAACATAAAATATAAGTCTGTGAGTGTGTAAAAATAAATCCAGCTAATTACACATTAAACTTATGTTTATAATTTGGTATACGACATGAAAATATATTAATTGTCAAGCAATAATAATACAGATAAATACTGAACATAAGTATAATAGATATTAAGTAGTATTAGTTAAAATATACTTTGACTACTTTGACTGTAAGTTAAAGTTTATTTTTACTAACAACATGTAAATGAAGAAGAAATAATAATTACCAACGTACTAACCTTTTTTAAAATACTTAACACGGCACATTTTTCAAATTATCTTGCTCAACTCTACTAAAAAATTTGAGGGTTTTGTTGGAAATGCTCATTACAATTGTGAATCTAAAGAATAACTAACAACATACTGTTCAATTTTATTGAGCTGATGAATATCTTTTGCCTGGAAGAAATCACCGTCGCCTAACAAATATAATGTGTTTTCTTATAAAACCGTTACATAATTTATTTTATCTACTTAAATAATTAAAATGATATATTTATAAAATATAAAACATATTATGTAAAATGATTATAAATAAATAAATGAAGCAACTACAATTCAAAGAAAACATCTTTTTCAGTGTGAAAATGCTCTAAGCAATCCTGGATGATGAACTACTGATGTATATCATGTACCTAACCTACTCTGATCCCAGTACGGTCGGTACGTCGATAGCCATAACGATAAATATTATAATCAGATAACCGCAAAGTCAAAATAAAAATAAAATTTTGACTTTGCGGTTATCTGATAACTCAAAACATTACTTGAGTTGTGAGTGCAAAATTTACGTTTCATTTGGCAATAACATTTTTTTCGGTACTAAAACGTAGTAGTTTGATATGTGGTTGGCTGCCCCTCCTCTCCTTCCTGAAAAATATCCTCCAAAATTTCCCGAGATACTTCCAATGATTGAACCATTGGACGTTGGACATTAACTTCAGTCAAAAATTGACGAAGCGGATGATTACTAATTTCCACTTAATCCTCGCTGCTACTGTCTTTATCATCAAATCATCAATTTTCAAGTGGTGTAGTAAAAATATCAGCAGAAATCGTCTTCCAAAGGCGATATAATTTTATTAGCATTGAATCTGTAAATAAAAAAATCAAAAGTTAACTGTAAATCTATAAAAAAAGCTACTTACAAATAAAATTTTATCAAAAACTTCTGTTCCCAATGCACCTCAAAATAATAAAAGAATCATTCATTTCATTTCATTTAACAACTTACCAACAAACAACAACAACTTACCTTTTGTGGGAACGCATGACGGTGAAAATTCACAAAACACGAAGATTGCATTTGATATTTTTTGTTTTATGGCATTCAATTGCTTTATAAATATCACTACATAGTATAAAAAAAGTCGCTTTCTGTGTCCCTATGTCCCTATGTCCCTTTGTATGCTTAAATCTTTAAAACTTCGCAACAGATTTTGATGCGGTTTTTTTAATAGATAGACTAATTCAAGAGGAAGGTTTTAGTACATAATTTATTAGGTTTTAGACAAAGCGGACGAAGCCGCGGGCGGTAAGCTAGTAAATTTATAAAACACGAAGATTTTTAAAATTGTAACTAATGAACACAACAATATATTACTATACTCTTTGGAACACAATCATTAGATTAACTGTAGATAATGGTGTCTATTTTTACTTAAAATAATAAACATCTACCCTCACTTTAAAAAAAATGTAGGTAGTTTATTATTTACACGAAATATATCTTATAGGGAACGGAAGATATGGGTTAAAGAGTTAAATAAATAAATAACATAATTATATTTAAATTATTAATTTTTAACATTGTGTTCAGTAGTGTTAACATGTAAATTGATTTGATTTTTACGAAATCTCATAGATGGCGCTGTTACAAAATTAACATTATACAACTTACATTCTTTAAGCTATGTTTCTCTTCCCAAGTTACTTAAATGGCATAATTTTTATAGTGTCAATCTAGATATTGTCAAACAACATTTATATATGCGTCATTTGATTATTAATTTCCAATAGTTAACGTGTAAATTGATTTGATTTTTATAACATTTAATAGATGGCGCTGTTTCTAATTTGTCTTTATACTACTAAATTCATTAATTAACTGTTTCTCTGCCCAAATTACGTAAATGACATAGTTTTTATTTTGTAAAGCTAGATAATAGCATGGCTTACTCGAAACCAACATTTAAACATGAGTCTTTAGATTGTACGCTGTCGTAATACACGGAATACGTAAGAAAAATAAAGGTTCACAGCTCCTCCCCCGTTGGTGATAGCTTAATAATATGTAGCCTATAGCCTCACCCGTCCTGTTAGTAATATTCATGCAAAATTTGAAGTAAATCTATGCAGTACTTTTCGAGATTAGCTCGGACAAACATACAGACAAACAGACAAACAGACAAAAATTCTAAAAACTATGTTTTTGGCTTCTATATCGATTATAGATCACGGCCCAGGTATTCTTTTAAAAAAATATTCAATGTACAGTTTTGACTTTCCTACGATTTTATTATATGTATAGATTATGTACTTAAGTTAGAAAACACTCAGTGCTAAATTATGGTTTGTATCAATAAAAAATGATCTGATACTTTCACTTCTGTATTTATTATTTTAATAAAATATTGCAGGTAAAGTTACATTGTACAAAATAGGAAAGTATGTGGATATATCGAAAGGACCAATGATTAGTAACACAGCGCAGATCGGCAAAGTTGCTATCACTTCTGTACATAAAATTGCTGGTGAGTTACATTATATTTGAATTTATATTTTTGGTTTTATGGCATTCAAATGCTTTATAAATATAAATTTATAAAGAATAGAAAAAATTCGATTACGAGGCGGGACTCGAACCCGCATCCTTTCGCGCCATTCCGGGGCGGATGCCTCACCAACTCAGCCACTCGTGACCCGCCCGAGCTATCGAATTTATTCTATTCTTTCAGTTTATGTGGCTGAAGGGACACACCGTGCGCCATCTATTGAATGCCCCGGAATGGCGCGAAAGGATGCGGGTTCGAGTCCCGCCTCGTGATCGAATTTTTCTATTCTTTATAAATTTATATACATTATATTTGTCGGGTTTGAGGCATCGACGCCATCTGGTTAAATCTGCTATTTGACTGAACGACTAGCGCGTTCATTAAATGACTACAGAATTTACTTTTTCAAACATCCACAAGAAGACGGTTGCGAACCAACGATTATTTTTTATAGTGGCAATTCGAAAATCCATTTTTATTTCTAAGTTATAATTTATTTGTTTTCAATTTCTAAAAAACTTATGTATCAATAATTGATTCACAAAGAAAAACAAATAAATACATTACCGTTACATTATTCTAATATTTTTTGGTATTTTAGGATCACCAGACAGTGATGTGAAGCAATTATACAGATTTCAAGGTGTTGCTTTGCCTGTTGGAGTTGTTCTAAACCACTTTGCGTTTTCTATTCTCACAGAGAGAGCTAAGAAATTGGTAAGTCATTTTTTGAGATTGTAACATTATGCTTCTAGACACTATCACATTAAAAAGTTCGCATACATTATATTATTTGCAGTAATATTATATGTTTAAACAGTTTTTTTTTATCCCAGCTGTTCAATCCGCGCAGATAGGACAAGTAATTAACAAATAACGAATTCAATCGTTAATTCTTTTTTTTTCAGTTAGAAATTAACTGTTAATGAATATCTTTTATGACTTCTTTATTCTGCATTTGAATTTCAAAAATATTATTTTTAAATTCTGTAATGATGTTTTTTTCAGAATTCTGCTCGATCGCCAATAAACCCACTAGACACGCGGGAACCCCAGAGCGCAGCGGCTACAGCGTAATTTAGTTTAATTTTGTAGTTTTAGATGTAAGGAAATAAATATTGTTCAAATTCGCTTGTTGTTTTATTTACAGACCCACATGTAAAAAGGTTTGTCAAATTGTGTGTTTGTAAAAAATGAATTATAAAAGTATGGGACTTATTTTGGGTACTCCTGAGCGATATAAGCTATTGTTAGACGTAACTTTCGATTTAATATTTGCGTGGATGAATAGTTGTCAATATCTGTCCGAAGATGCTTGCATTTTATA